>NW_015540855.1:265905-276242 GCF_001515605.1 Sinocyclocheilus anshuiensis | reverse complement strand
AATTTAGAGCGAAATCGTGGCTACATATGGACCATGTCATGAAATGACACTTATCTCTTTGTAGATATTATTGACACTGCGAACATGATGGGATATCAACCATCTCATGCGCTGCCTGGCCAAAAACTACAGTGAATCAGGTTTGACTATAAGTGGGCTACAGATAGCTGCTCGGACTACGAGCTAAATCGTGGCTATAAACAGGCTAAGCATTGAACATGTCAAAGAAATGAAACCAAACACCTTGTAAACGGTGTTACTTTGCTTACATGATGGAATATCGTACATCTCAAGTTATTTTGCCAAAAAATGACATGAAACCAAATTCAAGGTTATTTGGGCTAGAAGTGGGTTACACATAGCCGGACTATATCGGGTCTATACTTAACTGAGACGTTGAAATGACGGCTATTGCTTGCTGGGTTACTGCAGGACTGGTACTGAAACAGAGAAACCTGCTGCTGCTGAGATGAACTATTATAGCCTACTGCAACAGGTGACCACATTTTCAGTAACATTACAACACTGTTGGTGTAGATCAGTGGTGGACAGTAGCTTTACTTCGTTACTGTACTTAAGTACATTTTTCAAGTATCTGTACTTTATTGGAGTCGTTTTATTTTGAGTAACTTTTACTTTTACTTCACTACATTCCAAAGCATAACTGATGCTGCTAAAAGTAAGTTACTAATGTCGAAATTTAGGGTTAATTATTGTAACTGAAAATCATATTTAGGTCAAAACTGTCAGTTTGTGAACTAAATCTGTAAAGCGTGATCTATTTAAGCCCACTGAAATGATTGAATGCAGACACATCAACATCTGTGTCTCTATTTTAGGTTAAAAAAAAACCCAAGGTTAAAAAAAAACAAAAAAAACATTAATATAACACAGATTAAATAAAATAATTCATGCCCGTTCATATTCCCCGCTGCTGTAAAGTTAACAGTTTTATTAAAATGCTAGGCATTTAGCCCTATGTGACGTCTGTTTGTATATTGTTTATCAACAGTATACATTTTTATATTGTTTGGATTAACTAGCCGAGTAGACAGATATGAATGTTTATCGGCCAATACCGAACCCTAGGTATCGGAATCGGTATCGGAGGCAAAAAAGGCGGATCGGAGCATCCCTAATTTTGAGCAGTAGGATTATAAAAAAACATGTGCTAATATAAATGTAAATTAAGTAGCCTATATAAAATTGCAAAATAAATCTATCTATCAGTACTTTTTACTTAAGTACATAAAAAATCTAGTACTTTTGTACTTTCACTCGAGTAAAATTGAAAAAGGAGTAATATTTTATTATATGTATCTGTACTTTTACTCAAGTACTTGATTTGTGTACTTCGTCCACCACTGGTGTAGATGGAAGTTTGTTTCATCGAGTCCAGCTGCCTCATGCATAGTGGATCTGACAGGTAATGGCCTCAAAATGAGCAATACCTGACAATCTGCCACACTCCATGTGTACTCACAAACAAACAGGCAACAGCTGCCCAACTAGCTTCAGTCTTACAGTTTTAACACATCTTCTACATTCATAATCATTCATTATCATTCACACAGCAGCGATCACACATCAGCTGAATGTGTCATTCATTTGTCCTTCTCACCTTTGAAAGGAAGGTAGGAGGAGTGTTTCTGAACAACAGGAACAAATGTGTTCTTGTATTATACACGATTATTACACACATACATTCACCAGCAGGGCTGAGGCTGTAATCCGTCCGTTATCTGTGAATTATCTTTATTTATAAAATAGATTAATATAATGATACGGTATGTAAATTGGCAACACTTTTACAATAAAGTCTCATTAGTTAATGCATTGACTAAAACTGTGCAATACATATGTTACAGAATTACTCTTTGTTAACATTAAAAATATAATGTAATTTATTGTAAGGTCATGTTCACTAGATGTTGAATTTAACATTCACTAAGATTAATAATTCTTTGTGTTAAATCTGTCAAAATCATTAAATGGTTATTTCCAGTATTAAATTAGATATTAAACCCCAGACTTTCAGTGTATATTTAGACTTTACAGTATGCCTAATTGTAAACTGGATAAAAACACACGATCGACATGTTAAAATTATCATTTGTGCATAATGGGTAGAGGAGATGTATCTAAAGCTGTAATCCCTGAATAATATGTTGTCATATGCACACCACAGGAACAGCTGGTGTATGTTTTTTTTAATATCAAAGTTAATGCATTTATGTTATATGATATATTTTAGAGTGACCCCAGCTGAAAAGACAATACCATAAATATGTGATAAAAGTGCTTTTCTGCTCTTCCAGATGTGTGCACTTTCAAAAGGACCAAAGTATTTCAGATTTATCATAAAAAACAATATTTTATTTATTTTGAATGCTATATGCTCAAACTGAGCAAAAGCTGGACAAAATGTTTCACACACAAGGTACGACAAAGAAGTTTCTCAATTCAAAAGCAAATCCATCAGGAAAATCATAAAAAAGTAAAAGGACCACTTTTAGAGTGTTGGGGTTCCCACAATGGCCTTTGAAAAGGACGATGGGTAAGACTAGAGCGTTCTGTCCTTCACAGAGGGAGCGAGAAGCCTGTAATCGATGCTCTTCTACAGCACAGTCTAATATAGACATCCATGGATTTTTTAAAAATCACAAAATGGGAAAAAAAACAAACACTTGAACAGATACTTTCCAAAATGTTTGCACCCAAACTTCACACAAAACATTTTCAGCCCAATACAAAGTCTCTGCACTACAGACTCATCAGGTCATGACATGATTTGGACTTGAGTTTGAAGGCTGCTTGCTTGTTCTTCTGAGCAACCATTCTGTTAATGAAACGCTTTGCTTTCTTTGGGAGACTCTCTCGTCGCTTTTGAAGAGAACAACGTCTGGTGAGGTTCTCTGTGCTGTCTCTTCGCAGACGGAGCTGGCGGATGATGCCCTCAAACAGCGGCCAGACATTGTGTTGCATTGCTGCTGACGTTTCAATGAACTTACAGTCAAAGACAGCAGCAGACGAGCGACCCTCTAAAAAATACAAAATAACATAAATAAAAATTCCCAGTGATCTAAGGTAAAACAAAGAGTACTTTATTAATCCCACAAGTGGATTTGCAGAGTAAGAAGATGCTACTGGTAGCAGTAACTTTAGGTTAAGAAGTAAAGAAGCACTGAAGAGTTTTACTATTTAAGTTCAGAATCACTTACCACTAATGGACACTTCCCTGCAGCGAACCAGGTCACATTTATTGCCAACGAGGATGATGGGAGTTCGGTCGGCCTCACGCTGGCGTCGAAGCTGAATACGGAGATCTGATGCGCGAAGGAAGCTTGAACGGTCTGTTATGGCATAAACTATAATGAAAGCGTCTCCTGTCTGCAAACATTGCTCCTGTGTCCAGCTGCCCTCATCCTGATGGAAACAGAAATCAGAATGTCGCTGAACCTCCAATCACTTATAAAGTATATTAATATAAATTTCTGATGAACTAAAGGTGTTACCTGTGAATCCCACGTGTCGAGTAGGGTAACGGTGGCCCTCTCACCATCTACTGTTATTGTCTGCTCAAATACTTCACCTGAGAACATTAAAAAGGACAAAGAGTTGAAGGTTATCAATCGTGGCCATGGAAAAAACGTACAAAATTACAATCGGATCCACTTTATATCTTATAGTGACAATAAAAACTGGTTTATTTGAAGTTTTCTGTTCAATCTGAAGAGGTTCGATTTGCCCAACTCACATTAGACGAACGCAATTTCTGTTAGTGAGCTCGTATGAACATATTCGAACTTGTAGCCTAATAATATTAAATGCTCAATTCATGAATTTTCGAATGATTGCACTTAATATTAATATGTTTAGTGTCCACTTCAGTAGTCCTAAAAAGGACTTTAAATATGCCTTTAAAATATTTCCCTAAATAGGGCCTGATTTTTTGTCAATTTTACCCCTGAACCCCACTTTGCAACCTCCGTTTCTAAATTTAAAAAAATCATAAAACGTAGCTCTCTATCTCTCTATAGCATATACACATCACATAATGTTTACTTTTATGACCCTCAACCTGTTGTTTTGACTTTCTAATTCTACACAATTCTCTCTAATTCTAAGTGACCACTAGACTACATGATTCCAAATTGTAAAAGTTTCTTTAATTGCACCATTATGATGGGAAAACGTTGAATTTTAAATACGTAATAGCCTAAACATAACCGCTATAAACAGGCTTATATCCAAATTTCAATCTGAATCAAGAACGTCAATGGAACGCCAAGTGATTACTTGCGATAGTTGATGTGTCTGTGAACAGTTGGGAGTACAAAGAGTAAAGGAAAAGTCCAGTTAATTGTCAACATACCTCCATATAACTCGCATTCGCTGCCCATGCTGTCCGATGCTCCAGCGAATATACTAGCGAGCGCGGACTTCCCGACGCCGTTGTCCCCGAGCAGGACAACAGTGAAGGGTCCAACCGAAGCTGGAGTCGCAGACTCGCTGGAGAGAACGGAGTCTGAAGAGGTGGACGAGCAGGAGCTGGACCTGGACATACCGATGTCGGGACGCGGGAAACCATCGCTCAGCAGCTGCCCTCCGTCCGTCCCGCAGATGCTCCACCGGTGCAGGTGATGCTGAACGCGTATACTGTGGCGCCGCATGCTCGCCAGCAGGGTCATTTGTGCAATTCGACGACAAACACTCGGTTAAACGACGGGTGTCTCTTCGACTGTGACTGCACAAAGAATTGACGAACTAAATCGGACGCTCCAAATTGTGCTCCAATAATGGGTCTAGTCCCATCCAGCAGAAACCTGCTCAACAAGATCTAATTGCTCTTGGCTTCTTTGTCTGCAATTAAGCACACCTGAGTGAGGATTGGTGCTGTTTGCCCTGGTAATCCTGTACGTCTATATTTTGCGCAGTAATGTGCTTTGAGCTCTCAGTGCAGTTCATGCTTATATCTCAGTAGCAGTGGGGATTTCCTTGACGTCACTTTTCTCTCCCAATGAGCTGCAGCGGGTCTTTCCTTTTAGCGCCCGATGGGTGTGAAATAGAGTTTCTCCTGTGCGCATCGAGACGTGATTCAAGACCAGGGGCCAAAATTGAGAGAAAATTCGATTAAAGGAAACGTTTAAAATTTGCAATTCGTTTTTAAATACATTTTATATTTGCACAGTAGGCTATTTTATAGATAATGTGTTAATTTCCACTCTCCATCTCATATTTTCTAACACATTATAAACTGGTCTTTATATTAAAATACACAACTACCTTCATATTTCCGTATGGGGTGCAAAATCTTCATATACTTGGCTTGGGGTTCCTTGGCATCAAAAGTTTGAAAGCCCCTGATATCCAACAAAAATATGTTTTTAGAACGTTTTGCTAACATCCCACTAAGTTATAAGAACATTATTTCTGAATGTTCAACAAATGTTAAGTGAAAATGCCATATTATCATTGCAAATCTTTTGGAAAGGTTACTTTTAAGTGTTCGCTGAACATTGTGAAGCAATAGTAACAAACGTTACACGTTAAAACATTTTCAGGAAAAAAATGAACGATTGTTAAAGAATTAAAGACTAGATAACTTTGACAAATGTTCTGTTAACGTTACTTGAATAACGTTTGTTTATAACTTTGATAGAACCTAACCAGAACGTTAGCCAAATTTTGAGAACGGTCCCTGTTTATTGGGTCTGTTTGTCTGAAATGCTGCACAGACTAACTGGATAAATGAACTGTGAGTGGCATTGTCAATGTCATTGTCAGTGACATTATGCAACCTTGATTAGTCTGTTGGTTAGCATAGTAAACCAGTTAAGGCCAGGTTAAAGCAGGACACCTAGGCAGGACAGTACTAATCAGGAGAGACAACTAATCACAGTTATATAGACAGACAAATAAAATAAAAGATATTCTCAGTCACTAGTTTGCTTATACATGTCTGGTACAGCAAATAATATATATTAAATATATTTTAAATCAAGTTCTGCTAGACTTATACTGCAGAATGCAAATCACAGTTTGAAACTCTGTAACAAATCTCGTGATCCTGTTTTCTGTCGAGACTTGCTTGCAAACATGCAATCCAAAGGAGATCAATGTGGCCAATTCTGAACTAAATCAAAACTAAATTCTCATTAGGCTACATCAGTCTCTTATATACTACATACCATGCAAACAAATCAAGGGTTCAGACAGAGTACAATACCACAGATGCTCATGCTCTCCATTTCACGCACGCACAAGCGTGCACATAAACACGTACCGAGATACAGATTACATTGACTCTGCTGCTCAAAGAGGGACAAATTAAAGATTATAATGAGTTATTAATGTAATTGCTGGATTATAATGACTGCTTCTATATTCAGAATTGATATAGATGAAGGGATTGGATGGATAAGAGAAATCGCAGTAGAGTGCTGGATTACCTCTTTCATTCATTCACTTCTCTAAGAGCAGATCAGAAATAGGCCATTAGAGATCAGAGAGGGTCAGAGACAAATGGTGCTTTACAGATAATATGAGTGATGCACCACCAACATAAAACTAAAAGCAACATGGTATTTTAGGTTGTGATAGCTGAAAAAGCTTATCAGTCTGGAACTTTTTCAAAAGTGTTTGAGCAGTATCATCTGCAAACAGGGATGTAAATGGGATACAAGTTACAAGTGCAACTTGTGTGTGGTGTTGCAGTAAAGCGTGGGTTGTGTTAGGTTAGTGCTATGGCCATGAGACCTGAGCTGACCACTGATCCCGAAGCAGTAATTGCAGTATCTTGGCCATGCGTCAGGAAAGAAGGGATAAGTTATTTTGGTCTTGGAGAGCAAAAATACTACAGAGAGACAGATTAGCAGAGTGTCAAGTGTTAAATGCCATTTTAAAGAATTCAAGGCGAAATGTTCACCTGGATGATCAACTTGAATAATCAATGCATAATTACAACTGCTTTATGTTATTTTTAGCACTGTTGTCTCACAGCAAGAAGGTGTCCGGTTCGAGCCTCGGCAGGGATAGGAGGCCTTTCTGTGTGGAGTTTGCATGTTCTCCCTGTGTCAGTGTGGGTTTACGCTGGGTACTCCGGTTTCCTCCCACAGCCCAAAGACATGCAGGTCAGGTGAATTGACCTGCATGGTCCCCCACCATATTATATATATATATATATATATATATATATATACTACAGAGAGACAGATTAGCAGAGTGTCAAGTGTTAAATGCCATTTTAAAGAATTCAAGGCGAAATGTTCACCTGGATGATCAACTTGAATAATCAATGCATAATTACAACTGCTTTATGTTATTTTTAGCACTGTTGTCTCACAGCAAGAAGGTGTCCGGTTCGAGCCTCGGCAGGGATAGGAGGCCTTTCTGTGTGGAGTTTGCATGTTCTCCCTGTGTCAGTGTGGGTTTACGCTGGGTACTCCGGTTTCCTCCCACAGCCCAAAGACATGCAGGTCAGGTGAATTGACCTGCATGGTCCCCCACCATATTATATATATATATATATATACTGTATATATACACACTGTATATATATATATATACATACACAGTCAAACCAAAATTTATTGAGACACCTTCAACATTTCTTACATTATCAGTTTATTTGCTATAGTTTAGAAAATGGAAATAAAATATGACAAGAACTCTACCCATTTAGGTCAACCAATTACCAAGCAATGCTTAATTTTGTTCAGTCTGTGGGGTAAGAAGTTCACATTAGCAATTAAAGAAAAAAAAACACTTAAGCAAAACATGGTCAAGTCAAAGTTTCTGAATAAATTTTGGTCCCAAATTTTTATCAATTTTACTGGTAGTCCACTGTATGAAGAATTTTTGGGTATAATATGTCACAGTTTACTTTATTTTGCTATTCTCACGTATATAAATGAACTACAGTATCCTGCACCCACTAGTGTATATATATATATACAGTGGGTACGGAAAGTATTCAGACCCCCTTAAATTTTTCACTCTTTGTTATATTGCAGCCATGTGTATATATATATATATATATATATATATATATATATATACTGTATTGTATATCTCCACAGAAAAATTAAGCAGCACAATTGCTTCCAACATTAATAATAATAATAAATGGTATATAATAATTAAGTAATAATAAATAATAATACATTCTTGAGCACCAAATCAGCATATTAGAATGATTTCTGAAGAATTTAGTACTGCCTTTATATATATAATTTTGATTTTCTTAATTTGAAATTAAAAAAAGAAAAGAAAAAAAAGTAAAACAAATAAAATATTTCAGCTGTTAAGGTTTGTTCCTTCTAGTTTTGTCTTTCATTATTACATATACGTTATTTCACTATATATATATATATATATAATATCAATAATTTTCTTCTAGCATAAATACAAGCTTTGTTACATATGCACTGCACAGGCACCATTACGTCCTCAACAGTGGTGTAGTCCTAAAGAAAAAAGCATCTTGGATGCCCTGGGGGTAAGCAGATAAACATCACATTTTCATTTTTGGGTGAACTATCATATCATAACATATATATTTGTTATATATATGTTATCATATCATAACATATATATTTTGCCTTAGCATGAAGTTGCAGTTTCACAATACATTAATTACACTTACGAATAACAGTAAAATGCTGCAAATAATTTTTTCTTGCGCTTGAAACGCGATTTACACCTTTACAAAGCTTCTGTTGTGCATGCAAATTTAATTTACGCTTACAGTCTTATGTACACTTCCACAAATATTACCCTGCGTATGCAAATCTTTTTGACGTCATTCTACCTTCATATGGGACACCATTAAAGGGGAAGCTACATGACAGTAGATTACGGACTTGCGAAGCAACAAAACAAGTGGGTATACCGAGGGTATACGCAAATATTGATCCTTAGAAGTCGTAATACGCAAACATCCCGGGGGAAAAAGTAAGCATACGGCGTATACTTGCGTATGGCCCCGACTACACCACTGAGACTCCTCAACAATCTAACTGATCTGAGCACACGTCTTTACTACATTCAGTGACGCCTGAGTCCTTCCCTCTGGGACTACACTGCAGGAACAATCTGCACACCTGACGGTACTTACAGTAAAGGCTTGGCTGAGGAACATACACACTTCCCTACAGACTCAATAGACATTGTATTGTTACTCTGGAAACAGTTGCTGGGATCTCATCATCACAGCCTGGACAGTGTCAGGCTCTCAAGAGGTTGCTTATACACAAGTGTCTGCCTAACACGCCATCTCCAACACTCCACTCTCCCCACCAGAGATACAGACGCATGCAGATACACACAATCTGTGACTCACACGTTATATCACAGCAGAATGATCTATCAGTGCCCCATTCAAACCCTGAAACTCCGTCAATAAACAACACCAGCGAACGTGCACCCAGGTTTGTTTCATTAATGAGTCACGGGGCTGACAAGTTCATTTCCTGCTGGTGCCTGTTGTGCCTCGATGCTTTCGTGATCGTTCTGTCATTTCTGATTCCTGTAGTCGGTGTTTGTGTTACTAATAGTGACAAAGAACAGATTTAGCTAGAAAATGCATTAACCATGAACCATCTGCGCAACTAATGTAATCCTGCACAGCGTCACGTTCAACGATTCTCCTATTGAGATGGAACAATCCTGGTTTTGGATACATTTCATGTAAACCATCCACATTGTATAAATTAGGATGATAACGGGGGAAACAACGTAATAAACAAGATGACGGAGGTCAACCCACTATTTAATCAACTGATTCATTAGCAATGTGAAGATGTTTCCATAAACACTAAAGAGCAAAGTAAACTAATGATTTAAAAAACGAACAGAAAATCATTATATTTAGGATAAATTAAAGGGGTCATATGATGTTGCTAAAAAGAACATTATTTTGTGTATTTGGTGTAATGAAATGTGTTTATGCGGTTTAAGGTTAAAAAAAACATTATTTTCCACATACTGTACATTATTGTTTCTCCTCTATGCCCCGCCTTTCTGAAACGCGTCAATTTTTACAAAGCACATCGGTCTGAAAAGCAAGGTGTGCTGTGATTGGCCAGCTATCCAGTGCATTGTGATTGACCGAATACCTCAAATGCATGACGGAAATGTTACGCCCCTCACCATACTGTGATGATGCCCTGTCAGGCCGGAGCGATGATTCAAAAACATGAAAACCCATTATAAACGAGGCATTCCTTGCATCCAGTGGAGACATAATTATGGATTATAATGACTTATACTGTCTTTTTATGCGTTGCGTTGCATCGCGCCCGCGTAAACATAAAACCATGTCTGCATTTGTGATC
>NW_015540855.1:261092-264189 GCF_001515605.1 Sinocyclocheilus anshuiensis | reverse complement strand
GTTGTTGTATTTCCTCAGCAACCAGCACGGATCAGCTCCAGGCATGACGAAGCAGATATCGTCCTCTTTTGGAAGGCCAAATAAAGTAGTTTCGCTTTCACAACGAAACACACAGCGCCTTCACGACATGGCGGCGGCAACAACAATACTACAGCGAGAATAAAAGTTACGCCTTATTTCTTTGTGTGAACATTTGGGCGGCGTTATGCAAATCTTCCCACATAGTGACATAGACATGTGGGGGCGTGTTAGAACGAGCCGTTTTAGGTAGGTGTGGCTGACTCTTAACTTTTATAAAGAATATCTCTTTTGATTTGAGACTTTAATCTTTGCAACTTTACAGATCTTCTTTATGCACCAAGAGCTTGTAACACTCCAAAGAGAAAGGAAAAATTGAAATCGCATCATATAACCCCTTTAATATGGAAACTGGTTCTCAGACAAGATTATACTAGAAACATCTAAAAAAAAAATAAAAAAATTCTAATGTGACAATGTTTGTTTGACAGATGCCCTGATGACTTTTTTCCGCTTCTATTAATGTTTCTGATTGCACGATTAATCTATTTCTGTGTACTACTCTGATTAATTCTGACAGAGGGAGCAGATATTTAAATCAGCGGGTTCACCTAAATGGACACAAACACACTTGCTTGCGCACACAACCAAAATATAATAACAACATAAAAAGATTTATTAATGGGAAAATGGTCAATGTTCAATCATACACCAGATATTTACACAGAGTAAGTGGGCAATGGGTTTGTATATGTTTTGGAAAGAGGAAGAAGAGTTTAGACTGTGGTTTGGGATTTGGAAGTGGTGCTTTGAAAGGCATATGTGATGTGGTTACGGGCATGATTTAGATAAATATCATCATATGACTGAACACCTCCAGAGAAATGCCTCCAGTGCATGAGCTCGGACATGCTGACTCGTTGTGGAAATGATACCGTGCTGTCGGAATGGCGACCCAGCTGACATGTCCTTCCGGTGTCCTCCTTTATCTCCTTCCCAAAACCTGGAAATGTTCACATTCAAATGAATTAAAGTGCTTACTTTTTTATTTTATTTTGAGAGAAGATCAAAAAAGATACAAAATTCAGTAAAAGTAGTATAATTGTGAAATATTATTACAATTTTTCATTTTTTAATATATATTTAAAATGTAATTTATTCCCGTAATTAATAGCAATACTAAACCTTAATTTGAAAACAGTTGCTTAATGATGCCTAATATTTTTGTGAAGACCGAGACACATTTTCTCAGGACTCTGATGAATAGAAAGTGCAAAAGAACAGTATTCGTTTGCAGTAGAATCCTTTTGTAACATTAAAAATGTCTGCACTTTCACTTTTGATCAATTTAATGCATCTTTGCTAAATAAAAGTATTAATTTCTATTAAAAGAAATGACCCCCAAATTTAAAACAGTAGTGTACATAAACATGTATAGATATATACTTATCTACCATACCTCAAATATATATATGACTGATTGCAATTAATTAATCTGTATATCTTTTAATTATTTAAAAAATTTGAATTGATTGAAAGCCCTAATGCACAACAGCAAAATAATCATTTATTTAATTTGCTTGTATTTATTTACCTGGCGTATTTCCATCTCCAGTGCACTGGCAGTCCAGTAGGTCATGTGTGAGGCAGGTGGTATTAGGGTCAAAACTGAAAAGGTCCCGTAGCTCCTCGGCAGAAAAGCTACTATGCTCTGCTTTCTTGGACAGGTCCACCACTGTCCCAGAAAGCCCCTGTTTACTCACCTGCCTCTGATAAATCTTTTCTTCTATTGAACCTACAAGACACACAAGGAACAGTATTGCAGACCCAAACTCATGTGCAAACTCTGTAAACAAATGCTTGTTCCATCCATGAATCATCAATCTGAAAGCCTTCCAAAAATAAGAGTGTGTCTCATCATATGTGTCATAATATAGAGCCTATTGGTAGAAAAGAAAGCCAGTCAGTTTGTGTGGGTTATGATTGATGAAAGGCTGTGAGATGTTTCAAGTACTTCTTTTTATTGCACTGTCATAACAAACAGCTCCATTTATTCACTGACAGACAGGCTGATTATACTTATTTTATGGCTAATTTACAAATGTTTTGGTTACCTGTTGTAAGAAATCTGTAGATGTGAACTGTTTTCTTCTGTCCATCTCGCCACACTCGGGCCATGGCCTGACAAATGTACATCAATAATTGTTTAGATAATTTGAGCCTTATAAAATAGTCACCCAAAGCCCTCAGAGAGCATTCATCATGGCAGCAAAACAAAATGATGGTGACACATTCAAGTTTTTTTGTATTTACTGCCATCTAGTGGTCTGAATAAAAAGGCGCAACTAAGACAATTATGTGGACTCAAAAAAAAAAAACACTGAGCTGCATGATGATCCGTTTTTGTGTGTGTGTGTGTGTGTGTGTGTGTGTGTAATATTGTATAACGTGTTTTATTGTTGCTTTGCAGTGTTACATGGCTAACTGTAACACTGGAAGTCCACTGACCTGTATGTCATTGGCAGGGTTCCAGTCTACATCATATAAAACAAGATGGGAGGCACCAATGAGGTTTAGTCCCACCCCTCCAGCCTTGGAGCTGAGTAGCAACAGGAAGCTGGACGAGTGTGGGCTGTTGAAGGAATCAACAATTCGTTGTCGCTGGGCTACAGGTGTCTGTCCATCAAGCCGACACCATTTATAGCCTATATGATCACAGACATCCTGCAGTATGTCAAGAGTTTGTGTGTAGTTGGACACCAAAACTACCCTAAACAGAGAGAGACACAGAGACAAAAATGGACATGAGTTTCACACTAGATGTGTCAATTAAATGGATATTTGGACTCAATCCCCACAATATTAGCATGTTGTTGAAGGTGTCAAACTGTTTTTTTTTTTTTAAATAATATAATTAGTGCTGTCAAACGATTAATCGCATCCAAAATAAAAGTTTGTGTTTACATAATATACAGTGGGTACGGAAAGTATTCAGACCCCCTTCAATTTTTCACTCTTTGTTATATTGCAGCCATTTGCTAAAATCATTTAAGTTAATTTTTTTTCCTCATTAATGTAC
>NW_015540855.1:243100-261073 GCF_001515605.1 Sinocyclocheilus anshuiensis | reverse complement strand
TGCAATATAACAAAGAGTGAAAAATTTAAGGGGGTCTGAATACTTTCCGTACCCACTGTATGTGTGTGTACTGTGTATATTTATTATGTAAGGAATAATTGACGACGAGTCGTTGAATTATTAGAAAAATTCGCGGAGTGGCCGTTACACCTCAGGTGTGCAATATATATATATATATATATATTTATATATGATTTTTATTAGGCATAAATATTTTATATATAAATATAACATATATTCCTTAAAAATATACATGCATGTGTTCATTTATATATACATAAATACACACAGTACACACATATATTTTGTAAACACAAACTTATATTTTGGATGCGATTAATTAATCGCGATTAATCATTTGACAGCACTAAATGTAATATACTATATTTTTTTTACATTTTAGGATAAATTATAATATAATACCACATAATATAATGTAATAGTTTAGCACTTTAGCAGTTTTGAGCACTCAAAATTAGAATATAATATGATATAAATTTATATAATTTGTTTGATGTACTTTTGTTTTTTTATGTGCTTTAGCACTCAAAATGCATTATAGTGAATAGCAAAAATATTAAAGGTGACATATCATGAAAATCTGACTTTTCCAGGTTTTAAGTGCTATAATCAGGTCCCTGGTGCATCTACCAACCAAAGAAACGTGAAAAAGATTAACCCAACCAGTTTGTTTAGGTAAGCCTTTTTCTGCAAGCGTCTGATCTGCTTCCACTCAATATAGGCATTTTCAAAATTATATAATAAATTATCTGTGGAGTATTTTGAGCTGAAACTTCACAGACACATTCTGGGGACACCAGAGACTTATATTACATATTGTAAAAAGGGGCATAATATGTCACTTTTAAATATATTACTTTATTCATCTGTTCCATGTTTTTTCCTGACTGTGTTGTAAGCTCTTCAGCATAAATTGCTACTCTAACAAATACATTTTCTTGTGGAGATTAATAAAGTATTTTTCTCATCTTCAATACTGAAAATAAACTTAGTAGCAGCAGTAATAGCCCATTTTAATGGCAAGACACTGTTTGTAATGTGACCTCAACTTGGTGACACCATGTTAAATATAACTTTCACAAGGACACTGATATGACCTCAGTGTTTATGTTGAGTGTACATCATTTACAACATTTATTTATCAGATTAGTCACTAATCATTTCTTGATGTGAAAACCTTTCAAATGAGATGACATTTGTAATGAAGTCGGACAGCAGTTGTATATGTGGTACCTGTCTGTGCGATTGACGTGCTGTATTGCTGACAGCAGGTCTGTTAGCACTAGAAGTTTCCCAGAGTCTGCAGTGCTGAAGGCACCTGTTGAGTATCCCTCAGGAAAGAGTTCCATCATTCCATCCTCATACATCTCATCCGACTTTTCCTGAAGCAAATACCACAAAGAATAATTAAAAAGCAGCAATAATAAGACAAAAAACAAGGCATGGCAAAATACCAGCACCTATTGTACCTGTAAAGTGTTATAGAGCAGCCCGGGGTGGTTGCAGAGTTTCTTGAGGGCGTTGATGCATGCGAGGTGTGGGCTGTGTGTATAAGTGTGTGTGCTGGCACCAGAGAGGCAGGCTCTGATGGGCCGTGTGGCCAGCAGGACTCCATACAAACGCAGCTGCAGTTCAGTGGGTTTGCAGAATACGGTCCACTCTATCCGCTCGGATAAATACTGATTAATGATCTCCTGAGTGCGCCGTAACGTAAACACACCTGCTAGACGAAAGAGCTCAGAGGCACGCTCCTCTCCAATGCACCACTCTTCCTGAAACACAGTTGTGATCAATGCCACTACAGCTAAAGGATACTGACTCACAGTCGGGGAAATTTTCTGAAGAGATTTTTAAAAAAAAATCTATTAATATCGGATGATGATCATTATTGGATATGTAATATGTAGTTTTACATTTGCATTACCTTTGCACTTAAATATTTAAAATGAATATACATGTGTGTGTGTGCATATAAATATATTTTAAGTAATATAATAATCATTTAAAATAAAATGTATATATAAAAAAATATTTTAAATAAATATTATAAATATTTTATTACTCTGAAAATGTAGAAGTTTACCTCAGTGCAGGTGGGCTGGCGAGATCTGAGAATGGGTTCTTCATAAATCTTCCTGTAGGCTGCAGATGTTCCCAGAATTCCTGGATTTACAAACTCAATGATGGAATAAAATTCCTGCAGGTCATTCTGCACTGGAGTACCTGTTAAATTAATAATTACACATTTTTTTAACAATTACATAATGTTTTACTACTACACTTGTTTACAAAAGTGTGTGTGTTTGTTTGAAATAGGAAACCTGTTAATATAAGACGGCGTTCACATGAGAGGGCTGTGAGTGCGCCGGCCGTTTTGATGTTGCTGTTTTTAAGGCGATGACCCTCGTCACAGATGAGCACTCCAAAATCCAGCTCTTTCAGCTGGTCCACAGAGCGCAAAAGCATCTCGTAACTGATCACCATGACGGAGCAAAGAGGAGAAGACACAAAGTCCTCCACACGGTGATCCTACAGAGACAACATATTCTTTTAACTTTCATCACTCTATCTATTATCTGACACAAACGGCCACACATACACACCTGGTCCACAGTGTAAACACTGATCCTCTCCCTGCCCAGCCACTTGTTGAACTCAGCAGCCCAGTTCTTGACCAAACTTCCTGGACAAACCACAAGTGCCCTCTTCAGTACGGGACATCCACCGTAGGGGCCCTGTCTCAGTAGCGTCCACAGAACACAAACACACTGCAGCGTTTTCCCCAGTCCCATCTCATCAGCCAGAATAGCCCCGCAGCGGCCAGGCAGTCTGCAGCACACAAACATACATGTGCAAAAACATGCAGAAGTGCATATGTAAGAACATTACAATAACAGATGAACTCTTATTTACCTAATTCCCATTAAACACTCATAAAGGAAGACCACACCCTCTCTTTGATGTGGCCGAAGATGATTGGTCAAATGGGGGTCGATGACCACATCCACCAGAGGAGAACCAGATTTATTATACAGCCACTGGTGATCAGTTGTTGGTCGCGGCATCACAAGGGCACCTTGGGACCAATAGAAAGTAAGCAGTATGGATATGGATAGCTTGGAATAAAATGTAATAATTATAATGTATATGAACGTTTCAGGGAAAGTGTTAATCCTGTAATGCAACCATTTCTTTGAAATTTTAACCATTTTAATCACCTTTTTGTCTTCATTATTTTCTTAAATGGACTTGCAGTGTACATTTTTAGAAGTATAACTATTACATGCATCGATTAAATCATTAAGTTGAGCATGTGCTATACCTGGTGCGTTCGGGTCATGTTTGGGTTTACAGATGGCTTTTTCAGGTTCAGAATCTGTAAGTGCACCTCCCTTGAGCGCTGGTTTGGTAAAGGATTTGGACACTGGTCGATATACAGGAGCCTTCAAGAGCCTTTCTGCAGGAGTCTCAACAGCAGCATTTTGAAAACAACGGCCTTTGGCGTAGTCCTCATCGGATATGACCCCCATGACTTCGATTTGCTTCCCTCCTACCGTAAGAGTCTGACCCTCACACAAGCTCTCCAGCTCTGATGCCTTATAGCCTGCACCTGACAGAAAAACACTGATTTAAAACACACATCTACACAGATTCAAGCATATTACCTCAAAAGTGAAGTAAAGGGAGAATTGTGCATTTCAAATAGGGATGCACCAATAATAAAATTCTTGATATTTAATTATTTATATGATATGGCTGATATCATGTCCAATATTAAAAAATTTAATATATTTTGATATAAAATTAAAAGTAAAAAACTAAAATCAATCATTTTAATGTTTAAAAAGTGAATTTAAGTAACAGAAAATTATAATGTACAGTGAGAAAAATTGGTATTCAGAGATTTACTAACAATTACATTTAACGGTGTTAGCTTAAATTAGTGTTTTTAAAAATGAACTCCAGTCTAAACCAGTCTAAACTAAATTAGATGACAATTTGGGGAAATGAGCAAAGCTTGCAGAAATATAAAATATCAACAGAAAAAAACTCTAATATATGCTGATAAACAATATATTGAACATCCCTATCTTCAAATACGCATTTATATACAAATCCAGAAGTACTGCTAGAATGTGCTGTGACAGGCAAACCTCGTCCAATGTCCCGCCCCTCCATGTCTTTGAGGACAACAGTCCGCCCCCTGGCAACAAGCACAGCGTCGCCTTCCCAGCGCTTATGCTTCCTTGATGACGCCTTGCACCACATTACACTATAGTAGCGTGCTTTAAAATAAACAAAAAAAGGATCAGCAGTGATATACAAAACAGCAATAGCCTAATCATAGACAATGTTTTACTGATTACAGTCTCAAATTAGAAATGTGCCTTTATACAGCCACTAAACATATGCATAATTGCTCATTTTGTGCCTTGTGCTTTTGTTCTGTCACATAAACTAATGTGTGAGATAGACAGATATATAGAGACAGACAGACAGACAGATAAGAGAGACAGACGGATGGATTTTATTATACTGAATTATACTGTAAATAATCACCCAAATGAAGTTCACATAAACATCTTGACTGATAACGTTCTCATTTATTGCTGTTGCTATGTAACACTCCCTGTCTAACAAAAAAGAATAAAAGGACAGGCTCAAAACAGTTTAAAGCAATTATGAATTTATTAGTGAATACATAGAAAATCAAATCTTATTTTCTTCTTTAACCAGGCATTAACCCATTAAAAACATTCATTTCTGCTACAAACATCAGGAACAATCCTTGTACAAATGTCGATCGAATACAAAAACAAGAAATAACTGTACAAACTGTATAAACAAGCCTGTTAATTTTAACTTCACATTACAGAGTTCCCTTTGTGATAGACTTTCAGACATGACACCATACGTGTCACATCAACGGCAATCCTTGGCGTAGCCTGGCCGCCCTCAATTTCTCCACTTTGACCCTTGACCGGAGTAGCTCCTCCTCCAGCTGTTGCTTTCTCTTAAGCCCCTCCCTCTTCTCCTCTAGATACAGTCCAAGCTTTCTGTGATTGGCCAGAAGCAGCTCATGCTCCTCTCGCATCATCTGCAGAGCTTCTGCCTCCAAAACTGGATTCTTGAACATTGCCCTCCCTCTCTGATACGCGCTCCTCCTGGGGCCGGGTGCCGACGGCGAGGGTGGCAGGTGTGCAGAAGAGGGGCACGGAGACAGAGAGGCCGCATACACGTGGGAGGCTAATTCTTCCTCCTCATCTTCCTCCACTTCCTCTACTTCATTGTCCCTCTCGTTCTGTCCGTGGTGGGCCTGACTGCTCGGGGTGGCGATGGTGACAGGTGAACTGTGGGATGTGATCAGGTGGATATCAGGAGGCGGTTTCACATCCTCAGTCTCCACCCTCACAGCCGCAACAGGCGCATAGTCCGACAAACTGCTGCCTGGCTGCTCTACTGGAGAATTCCTCTTGTACTGAAACCTAGCACAGACACATAAAAAAATTATAACATTGAATTTTTAACTAATAAAAATGCTGAATCTGATTCCACTAGTGAATTCAAATGAATCAGATCATGTGCATCCCCAGCTCTTGGCTGGATTTGTGGTGATAACAGACAAAAAGAAAGACCTGTTATTTTGTCAACACAAACGAAAGACATGGAGATGCTAGTGGAAAGTAACTCCTCTGGCACATGGTGGCAAACCTGGCATTAACGCAGCATCGGAAATACGGTTAATGACATCCAAATCCCCTCAGTGCTGCAGCTTACCTCTGGCACAAGACAGAGTGGAAGGACAGCGAGCGTGTGACTACAACGTTTGCTTTGACCGCATATGACATATTAAAACTAGCAAAGGAGATGTTCACATATCAAAACTGCTCAAGTCTAATTGGCTGAGTGTGACAATTAACACAGCAGCAGAAGGAAAAATCTGGGAAAAATGTATGTGAAGATATTAACAGAAGCTGAATCAATATTTTAAAGTCCTGTGGATGCACAGGATCTGATTCATTTAAATTCGCTAGTGGAATCAGATCCATCTTCTCAGAGTAGACAATTAGGCCTCCTGAGAGTATGTGTTTATGTATTTACTTGTTATTGATTTAATTTTTCCATAGGGTGATAGATATGTTTTTAATTATGGATGCACCTAATAATGTGGCAGTTTTGTCATGTAAGTATCTGTACGCTCAATCTCACCTGTGGAGCGCATTCGGCTCTTTGTCCCCCACGTGAAACAGTTGAGGTATCATTTCCATGATGCGCTTGGTTGGCTCCGAGATGCTGCCCCGGTACTCGGGTTGGGCATGGCTTCGCTGAAGAACTTCCTGCTTGGCACTTTCTTTAAGTCGCTTATAGAGGGTCCGAAGGCCCTGAGCCGTTCTGGGGGGCCTCTCGCCTCCGAAATTATTATAGCGCTCTGCTATGCTGTCCCAGCACCGGTTCTTATCCACGATCACGGCGTGCTTGTTGGTGTGCTCCTCCAGAATGCGTATGTGAGGCTGGACCAGCCGCAGAAGATCCAGTTTCTCAGATAGGGTGAAGTTGGAGGAGCGGGCCTTGCCGACCATGCTGTTTGACATGAATATGGTAGACATCCTGCTTTAGGCTGGTCTCAGTGCTCTAGGTTTGATCTCCTTCTCTTCTTTTCCCTGTGCTGTGTGTCTGTCTTTCTCTACTCACTTGTGTGAGCAGGTTGCTGCACTGCTTGTCTCAGTTAAACAACACACATGCACAAACTGGCTCTCAAGCACACAGACATAAGAAAAAGAATCAGGCTTAACTAGGCCAGCCTCGAATAGGCCCACGCCTACCCGGGGAGGGCTTTGTTGGAATTCCTTTTAGCTTAAGCTGACGCAGGTTCAGTAAAGCTGCTTAAGCCTGGCCTGACCTACATAACAAACCCGACTACATTAGACTAGAAACACAGGGGAGCTCTTTTATTCCGCTGCAAACAGCGACACGTATTGCGTTTTAGCGGGAAACGACTCAATGCGTGTTTTTGAACGTGTTGTAATATTTGAAGCGCGTCAGGTCCGTGTTTTGACAGGAGATAGGGTCCGCGCGACTGCTTAAACGCCAGAGGAAACATTAAACTGACGCGTTCGCGCCAGAACAACTCGAGCAGCGTTATGTGCGTGCGTACAGACAGTGTTTTGTGTGAGAGAGAACTGCTTTTCGGACACCAGTTGCTATTTATTTCCCAGGCTGACTGACAAATGCACCACTGCTCACACTCATAGTAAACAGGACATCTCTGCCTTGAATCTGGGCAAATCCGTGCGCGGCACGAATACGATCCAATAAGCACATCGCGCCTGTCAATCAAGCAGTCAGTGCGCACGGATTGGTTAGTTTCACTCAAAGCCGAAGTTAAAGGCGGGGAATAGAGATGCCGTTTGTTCAACCTGACCGCTCGCCGAGCCTTTGTTGTTTTTCTCTACTAGATTTCCTCAAAGAATTAAAACAAAGTGCATTTCCTCTTTATTAATCTTTATCTTAATCTCTTTCTTAGTGTTTAAGTGTACACTACATCCTAGCAACCTGTGCGACATTATAAAATATCAACGTGATGAGGTTCACAAGACCATGCAAAACAGACGCATCACTCAAAAGCAAACAAGACAAAACAAAAAACGAACATTTCTCTTTAGATTTAACTCAAAAAACAAACAAAGCAAAACAAAAAATTAGTCAAGTCGCCCATGGCAATGCTGTAACATTATATCAGTGCTAATCAAAATATAATTTTTTTTACATAGCTGTGCTTTTGCTCTCTCTTTGTGTCTCTACAAAAACGCCGGTAAATAGTAACGTAATTAAAACATATATCAACATTTCATTACCATGTATTTATTTATTTGGGGAATAGCAGTGTAATAAAGGGAATAATACAGTCATTATTGCAAAATAACAGCCATTAGAGTAATCCAAGTCTGGGGTTTGTTTTGCGATAATGACCGTCAGCTCAATTAAGTTCTCAGATTTTTGGATTATGGGTAAATTACAGGAGATTTTAAAACCTACTAGTTTCTAAAACCAATTGTTACAAGAAGATAATAAATTGAAAACATAAAAACACCATTTAAGATGAGTTGTAACTACAGAACACTTTTTCAGCAATGTGTTTACATTGTTGAGTGGCACAGGATTATCAAAAATAAAAATCTACATATAAAAATCTAGTAAAGAGGTCCTCCTTTGAGTCTTAGTTTAAAATGTGGTTACAAATAATGCATTACACAGATATTACCAAAGGAAAATCCTTTTATTTATACTAATATACACTAACCAGACTGAAAAATCTGTTTAGCATTTACTGAACAAAAAATAAAACAAGTGATATTTCAATCACCTTTCAATCATAACACACACCCAAAATACGACAGTACTGTATCTTACCGGTAGCTGTGCAGCTGGCGAGCGTGTTTGGCTGTGTTGAGCAGCTGTCTTTATCTGCTGGTTGTTCAGGTTCAGAAAAGTCAGGTGAAGAACTGAAGCTGTTTTCCTTACATTCACCGTGAGGAACTGCACCCAGCACCCTGGCTAAAGCCTTACTGGCCACTGGAGCATTAGTCACAGCTGGAGTATCTCCACTACTCAAACACCTCTGGACCTGCATGGAGAATTAACTTTTGAAACAACATCCGAAGGAAAAACAGACCCTAATGCATGCACCTCGTCAATCACATTGTTACACTGCACTATTATCATGATACAGATGAAAACACTAGTAATAACACATACAAACAACCTGAGTAGGCAATGTGAACATTAAGATGTTATCAATCACATATAAATTATGTACATAATCACAAACACTGCATAAAATTTGTCATCATGACCACTTTTTCAATATTCTCTTGTTTGTGACCTTATTGAGCAGCACATTTCCCAAAGCAGGTGTGGGTGGTGCTGATGGTTCTGGTTGGGGATGAGATAAAGGTGGCCCATTGTTCTTTGCTGGCCCTGGTGGCATAAACCTGGGTTTCTTAGCAGTATTTCCACTGAGCTGACTCGGAGCTCCAGATCTACGCATTCTGTCAATAAAGACACACAGTAATAAAACCATTAAAGATTAAAGGGATACCTTATATTCTTCTGTAAAAAAAAACTGAAGGAGAAATTATTAACAATTCTTTTAGTACATTTGAGGAAGAAATATTTGGAAAAAAAGAGATGCAGTTCTTACTGTATTTATTGCCCCAGCAGTCTGTTGTCAATGATTTAAAACAGAACTGACAGAACCCCAGAAATTATTTTACTTAAGTTATTCATTTATTGTGTGCGTTTACACCATAGACTGTATAAAAACAGGTTTACACACTTTTAGAGGCGGCATGAATGCAAGCAATTGGTCATAATTATACATTAAATATAAATAAAATCAAAAAGGTGTTAACATTTAATTATTTTACTTTTTATAAAATTCCACTGATTACAACTAAACTCATATATCTACTATCTGATGTCATATGAACAACCAGTCAGTAACTACACTGATTTAAGTCTCACGAGCCTTGAGTATAACATAACACAGTAACGGTTCTTAAATAAATAACGGTGGCTCTCGTAGTACGTTAAGTGTTATTGGTTCACTGAAAAGAAACGACTCTATAGGAGTCATTCGGTCAGGAATTGTACTGGCTGTATATTCTTAATTCATTAAAAAGAGCCTGCTCAAACGGGTTTGGGATGACATAAATTTCATTTTGGGTGAACTAACGTTATCCCTTTAGTCTAAGCTAGGCAAAGGACATATAAAAAGCATCTGTCGCTGTTTTGAGCTAAACCAGGGTGAACAACTAAAGCTTGTTGGCTGTCTCTAATTCTCCAATAACTTTTCAAGTGTACTTGAATTTAATATACTACAAGTAGACAGACAGTACGTTAAATGCTTACCTTTTATTGTTTTCTCCTCGTATGTCAAGTCAATCACTTTTCCTATTTTCAAAAACTCCCTCGAAGAAACACCGCAAGCTCGCGTCTCCCACGGAAGTGACGTGTCTTCACCGCGATTGGTCGAAACGAGACGTCACGTGAAGGGGGTGGAATGCAGGAGCTTATGAGCAGCAAAAATCAACAGTAAAGAGAGGTGTCAAAGAAACCTGACAGTAAATGTTGACTGCTAAAATTGTATCTAATCCAGCAGAAGTAAATGAAGCAAAATCAGGAGACGTCTCAAAATTTTGATCCCTGTCAACCATCACTTATCAAACAGGCAAGTACTATGTGAAACTTACACATTATTAACCCTTACTTGTTTTATTTTAATTAATGTACATTATACAACAGATATGACCATACAGCTTTTGTACACAAGTATAGTTTTGACATCAAACCATTTATTGATTTGTATGTCTTTTATTCGTTTCAAAATAAAATCAGACATAGATCCTTACAGTCTTTCATTAATTACTATCATTCATGCTTCAGATTCATATTAACTGTAGAGATGGGTTATTAATTAACATATTTTATTGACAAGCAGTACATTTTTATTTCTGTATGGTTTCTGTTTTCATTTGTACTGTACAGGTTTCCCACAGCCAATGAAACCTAAATATATGTCAGTAAATTGTTGTCTTGAAAAAGACAGTATAAAAGAAATCTTATAAAGTCATAGATGTTTCTATAAACAAGACACATTTTTTTTTCGTTATCCTTAGCTCTAGAATATTTAATTTGCAAGTATAATTTCTGTAAAATATATTTAAAAACATTTAAAATCATAAATGATCGGAAATGTCATCGAGAAATCATAGAAAAGTCTTGTAAATTCATTGGTCAGTGTGTGGGAACATTGACTTTAGTCATTTGTAATATATAGTGCTTGACTGTGATGGTATTTCATTTTTATTTCATGATCACATGTAACTTCAGTCACTGTTTTATCTCTTGCATGTGCACGGATGCATGTCCGGTTGTGTTTGTGCCAATGTTTTATATACTGCTGCATGTCTGAAAGTGAAGTTACAATGTTGCTGTGTGGAAAATAATCCAATCAGAGTGTGGGAAAGCGTAATCCGGTCTAATCCCAGCACAGCCATGAAGAACAGAGATCATTCAGGCAGTGAGAGTGTCCAGACACAGACACACCAGCACACACAAACACATCCTCTCCTTCAGAAAAAACATTCACAGTTACACAGTATTTCCTCAACTGTGGATCTGCAACAAATGACAATAAAGGTTTAACTAGAGTGCCACAGCATAGAAAAGTGTTAATACAGAATGAAATGCACAAGCCACACGTTGACAGCGTAGACGAGATCAGTTGTTTTTACTCTCACATGTCCAGACAGGTGCACAGGTCACCTGTTACTTTTAAGTGGTTGTTTTTGAGGATGTCTTGCATTGATCTTGCATTTATCGATTTGACCAATGTTTTTTTTTTCAGTATTAATCATTATCTACATACAGCTTTGTGGAAATTTATTTATTACCTCTGCAAGTGCGTTAAAGTTCAAGTACAAGTCTCCATTTGTTTACACGTTTGTCAGTTTATTTAGCCTATTTTTAATATTATTGTTGCTAGCGTTGCTGATATAAAAATGAAAAAGCTATGTTTTTATTGTTGTGAAATGAAGATGAAATATAACAAAATCAGAAGTAAAACATTAAATAAATATCAATTTTGCATATCAGTTATAGGACACATAAACAAATAATCGGTATTGGTTATAAAAATCTTTATGGGTAATTCTAAAATAAAATAAAAAAAAATCTAAATCTAAATGTATTCTCAAACATGCATCTTAGATATGAGTTTTGTATTTCTGAACTCTCCATGTTCAATTTTACCATAGAACCACCAGAAATATTTCCCTTTGGATGTAGAATTTATGTGTAGGATATTTGTGTAGTTGATAGATGGTGTGTGGGGTTGCCAGGTGCTTCAGTCTCATCATGTGATCACAGCATGAGGAAGAGATTCCCAAAGGGTTCCCCTAAGAGATTTAGGCAAGTGTGTGTTGTGTTTTTGCAAATTTGTTATACATTAGATGGTCTGTGGTACAGGTGAGAGTTGCTTTGAAAAGGTGCCTCATAAACTGCTTGCCATACAGTTCATGCTCCTTAAAGAGTCTGTTTCCTAAGAGTTTTTGAAAATTTTCACCCTGGCAGGCGTTTTCAAAAATGTTCGGTTTCAGTGACCTGGTGCTGCGCTTGCATGAGGACGAACGGCCAAACCGTGTAGAAAAAGCTGCGGTTTAAAAAATAACCGCGTGTGGACAGGGCCTAAATGAAGATGGCAAACTGACCCCAGATCCCCAGTGAATGTCTACAGTTGTAACCCCACCCACTCATGTTTCAGTCCAACAGCTGCCACCTGGCTGTTTCTACGGCAACTGACCAGACCACCTTCAGCAAGCACACCTGAGAGAAGGAGGGAGAGAGGGGAAGACAAGATACCACAGACTCTGTTAGGTAATTTAACTTTATATATATATATTTTAAATACATTTTCTGGATATATTTTTAATATACATTATGCTGTTATGTTTACATGAATAGCCTGTATGATTTAGTGTACGCATGCAGTGGCCTTCAATATTTTAAACCTCATTTAAATAATTTTTTAATATAAAATAAATATTAATAACTATTATGATTATTTTTCATTTTTTTCAACGGTTTAACATTTGGAAAAATCCATTATTTATTTTAATGTAAAATAAAAAAAAAAAGATTACATTTCTGTACCAAACGTTTAGGACGTTTAACAAAAAAAATATTTAGCTTCAAAATATTTTTTACTACATTTTTCTTTTTAAAAGCTTAAGATATTCAAACATTTAAACATTGTTGTTTGTATAGTTTTGATTTTAAAATTAATTTAAAATAAATTAAGTATGGTTTATATTAATGTAACTTGTTATGACTTTGATACAACTTTAAGTTAAGTAATATATTTTTTGAATATATATTTTTCAAATTATATTTTAGGAAATTTTCCATGTATTTTTAATACAAGTTATTCTTATCGATAGCCTGTAGGTTTTAGTGTGCACATACAGTGGACTTAAAGACATAATTTAGTAAAATAAATATTATTGTTAAATTTTAAATTTTATCTAAAACAATCTATTCAATTTATTTTGCTATAAAGTAAAGTTGTTGTTGTTGTTGTTTTTGGCTAAATGTCTGGTTTAAAATGTTTAATAGATAAAAGTATTAATGTGCAAATTATGTTATTGTATTTTTGGATCCATCCATCCATTATCCAGACAGCTTATCCTCTGCAGGATAGGTGTATTGTTGAATTTCAAAATTAAATTTAATTAAATGTTAAATTTTTCCTATTATAGTAAAGTAACATGTTATAACCATAAGACAACATTTGAGTTATTATATGTATTTTGGTACTTTACATCAGTTTGTTCAGTGTTGTTTTCTGTGTGTGTGTACTCTAGGATGGGCTACGATCTAGAACGTTTTGTAGGCTATGTGAACGAGGGTCTGCTGTGCTGTGTGTGTCGGGACGTGTTAGAAGATCCTTTGCAGGCTCTGTGTGAACATGCCTTCTGCAGCTCCTGCATTCATGGATGGCTCGTCCACCATAACACCTGTCCAGAGGACCGCTTGCCTTTAGACATCACACATCTACGCCCACTGTTCAGGTAACACAGATGTATTAAATACCTTGCATAGAATCACCTGATCGTTAATGCCATTCATTTTATTGACTTATAAATACGTGTGTATGGTGTGCTACAGATACATGAGAAATGATTTAGCAAGGCTGCAGGTGAGGTGTGTGTTCCGGCCACAAGGTTGTGAGGTCACATGCGCTCTGGAGTCTGTTCATCGGCATGAGCAACAGTGTGATTACGCTTTGCTGAACTGCAGTAATGCAGGTACATATATAGTTATATCTTGGTACCCACAATTTGTTGGCAGGGAACAGGTGGCTTATACATGGCAGCTACAGTCTCATTCATACATATACAATACAAGCGCTGTTGTAACAGCAGATGAAAGAGTGTTGTAGCTGCATGATAAAGCATCTAGAGTTGAGTGATCACATTTTTAATTATTAATGAGGGACCCCCTCAGGCAGCCAATGAGGTGAAACGTTTACCTCAGGGATAAAACAATTGAGCTGTTCCGTCAGTAAGCTAAGCAGATTCTTGCACATAATACATATGCATTAGTTTTAGTAAGCTTAATGCAACATTCCCTAATCCTGGAAATCTTTGTTTGTGTGTTTGTGTGTGTGTGTGTGTGTATGTATATAAAAATGCAGGTGATGAGTATTGTGCTATCGTTGTGGTAGGTGTACTGTGTTTTATATGTGCTGTGTGACTGTTGTGTCTTTTTCTTCAACAATAAACCTTCTGCTTGCTGTGCCAACATTTTCACTGGCTGCTCAAAGATTATACATTTAATTAACTGTATAATTTCATAAATGTAATTAAATTGTATAATTTTTATTCATGTATTTTATATTTATGAATGTAGTTTAAAAATAATTAATAATCATTTAATAATTTAATCAAATATTATTTTAGATATTACATTTTTTATTAATTTAAAGTTTTCTTTACAAAGAAAATTGGCATTATTAGCTGGAAATTATAGTAATTATAATTAGTTATAAAATAGAAAACGGTTATATAAAATTTAACAATATTTACTGTATTTTTTATTAAATAGTCTAACTGATCTGACCCCAAACTTTTTTTTATCATTTATTTAGATGAATACTTAGGTTCATCATTTTAAATGTATAGTTTTCACATTTATTTAATATTTGAAAAAAAAAATATTTTTTAAAAAACATATATCCATTTTTTTTTATCAAATGTTAAGTTTACTTCCTAAAAAGAACCGGCAATACTAGCTGGACATTATATAATTAGTTATACAATTAACTCAGAGTCACAAATTCATCAATACTTTTGCTGTAAAGTGTTACTGATTGATTTGTAATTTTTGACTCATTCTCACTGATCCTGGCAAGGCTATCACATATCATTCTCACAATTTCAACAAATCCTTGTCCTGAACTAGATCATTTTACCTAGGGCTGTCCTCATTGTTCAGCCCTGCCTGTTAGATGCTATTTCAATAATTTTTCTCTGTTCTTTGTGCATGAACATTTGTTATGTGCCAGGGTTTCCTCTATTTTTGATGTTTAATGTAAAATTTTCTTTTGCGGTGGCATTCAGGCTGCCCGGTTCAGGTGTCGCGGCGCTCTCTGGAAGCTCATCTGTGTGTGTGTGAATACAGCAGTAGAGTCTGTGCAAGCGGCTGTGGATACACAATCCTAAACACAGAGGAGGCCCAACACAACTGTGTATCGGATCTACGAGCCGAGCTGGACATGCTCAGGTAAAAACATCAGCTCAAGTACTGACTGTCACCATGTAAATGTTTTTAAGCTTGAAAAATGTCTGGGCGTGTTTGTTACAGGGCAGAATTAGACTGCAAAGTCGAAGAGGTGCGACGTGAAATGGAATCTCGCTTGGATTCCCAAAGAAGACACATGGTGCAGAAGGAGAGTCTGCTGAGGTGTGAAGTGGACGAACTGAAGGTACCATACTTATTACATCAGCAGGCTTGTGTGTGTGTAGCGAGTTACTGACGTGTGTGTGTGTGTGTATTTGTGCAAAGAGCCAGCTGTCCAGAGTCATGTCAGATGTCCGCGTTCTGCTGGCTGCAGAGAGAGCGCGCAGACAAGAGCTGGAGAGGACGGAGCTGGAGAAGGCAGAGCTTCTTGAACTTTTAAAAAAGGAGGGGCTCAGACCGGCCACGCCCTCTGGAGCAGCACCGCCCCCTGCTGAGGTGCAGAGAAAGCTGAGCCCAAGAAGCCTAGCTTTGGACTGCATCAAAAGAAAGAATAGAGAGGTGACAGTCATCCGAGGACACTGCTTTTCACGGCAGAACAGTAAGGAAGACGGAATGTCACATCATATGATGCTAATAGAAAACCACTGACTGGAACTCATCATCTGAATGAAGCCCCATTATTGCAGTTCCTCGGGGTGAACCGAATGATTGATATGAGATTGGCTATGTTCGATGATTTATCCAAATTGTGTAGTAAAAATACTTTTTTTGACCAATTTTGTATGTTTCTAGACTTTTAGAGGCTTGTTTTCCTATTTAAAAGTACAAGAGATGCATTCTGTTAAATCGTTGATATTAAAACAGTTTTGACGAGGTAGACTGTGGATTTCTATATAAAAATACACTCAAAAACATACAAGAATTTAATCATATTTAATGGTTTTAAAAAGGAGAGAAACACAAAACATGACAATGATATACATAATATCAGCCAATGGTTGCAACAGATACAGCAGATCCACATCCTGATTGGTCCTTTAGAGCCTGACGGCTGAGTCTGCTTTGCTCAAGGCAGCGTTTAGCGAGTGAATGAGCGGACGTGTCTGCCCCGTCCGCCTCCGCCGCTGTTGAACTTCCCTTGACCACGACCACCGCCACTTACTCCACCTCCTCCTACACTAACACCACCACTCAGCCAGGACAGGCCCATCCCTCTGCCTCTGGTGGCTCTGTCCCGAGGAGCCAATCGGTAAGCACCTGAAGAGTTGGGACAGAGCGTTCAGGAACTGTTTGACATGTAGGTGTAGGGTGAGCTACAGAGCTTGTAAAAACATTTTATTCATTAGAGAAGTATTTTTTCACTTTTAAAGGGGTCATTGCTAAACGTTGCTAAAAAGAACATTATTTGGTGTATTTGGTGTAATGCAATGTGTTTATGCGGTTTAAGGTTAAAAAAACATTATTTTCCACATAATGTACATTATTGTTTCTCCTCTATGCCCCGCCTTTCTGAAACGCATCGATTTTTACAAAGCTCATCGGGCTGAAAAGCGAGGTGTGCTCTGATTGGCCAGCTATCCAGTGCGTTGTGATTAGCCGAATACCTCAAGCGTGTGACGGAAATGTTACGCCCCTTACCATACTGTGATGCCGTCTCCCGGCATGACTAGACAAATCCAGTAAAACCCATTATAAACGAGGCATTTGTTGCATCCAGTGGGGACATAATTACTGATTATGACTTATACTGTCTTTTTACGCGTTGCGTATCGCGCTGCGTAAACATAAAACCATGTCTGCATTTGTGATCGGAGAAACAGCAAACAACAAGCGCTACTCTACACTGCTCAAAACTCAACGTTTGACTCGTCAGTGGCAAATCCTTTAAATATGAAAACGTACTTACAGGCTGTGAGTCAGAAGCGCCAGACTGTCCTTGCAAAGTTGGAATTGCCCCACTTTATAGAAACAGACACCGGCATTGTAGGCTACTCTCTCAGTAAACAGTCCTTGTCCTTCATAAAATGCGCTGCGATCAGCACGTTCACCCACGCTGTGCAGACAGAGCGAGAATGGCAGACAAACATCAACAACCCGTTCTGCCTTCCTGGTATTGTAGTACTATTAAAGTTTTCTCCCTGGTGAATGACACATGATGTAGCCCAGCAGTTCCCAATTCCAGTCCTCGCGATTCAGATAACCAGCTCGTTAGAAGTGAGCTACGTGCATGAACTGTGTTCCGATCCATATGATCCCTACACAGTGTTCATTGCTCCCTCGTCCCTGAGCGGGGGAAATCCGTTGAAGGTTACTTCACTTCGGAACATGGGCTGGAATTGGGAACCGCTGTTGTAGCCTATTGTAGTAATGTTGTCTCTGGTATTCTGGTCTGTGAGTGTAAATGCGTTAAGGGGGTGTGGCTTTGGACGGCGATTGCAGGGAGGGTGGGACGTTCGCTTACAGTGCTATCAGGCTAAAGTTAGCATTTTCCAAGATCTACTGCACAACAAAGTAGTTTCGCTTTCACAACAAAACACACAGCGTCTCCACGACATGGCAGCGACAACAACAATACTAAAGCGAGAATAAAAATTACGCCTTCTTTCTTTGTGTGAACATTTGGGCGGCGTTATGCAAGTCTTCCCACAT
>NW_015540855.1:231817-243090 GCF_001515605.1 Sinocyclocheilus anshuiensis | reverse complement strand
TCTCTTTGGATTTGAGACTTTAGTCTTTGCAACTTTACAGATCTTCTTTATGCACCAAGAGCTTGTAACACTTCAAAGAGAAAGGAAAACTTTAAATCGCATCATATGACCCCTTTAATGATGAGAAAGAAGTCATCTCTGAGGGACACATCCAGCAGGTGGCAGTATCACCTAATGTTTTACATTATATAAATAATTATCGATCGAGTTTAAATTAGCGATTGACCAATATGATTTTTTTAAGCAGGTAATGCTGAAAGAGAAATAATTGTATTATTATTATTACTGTTAAATTTAAAAATTATAATATATATAAAATAAACTTTTATATTTTATTTAACTTTTATACTTTTTTTTTTTTACATTATATAAGGGTAAGATAGAGGTTTAACATAGAGGTTGAACAATACGTTTAATTTAATAGCCATCGCCTAAATAGTTTTCGACTATTTTATTTATTTATATACAGTATATATATAATATACATATATACACATGTGACCCTGGACCACACAACCAGTCATAAGGATACATTTTTTTAAATCATCAGCTGAAAGCTGAATAAATAAGCTTTTCATTGATGTACGGTTTGTTAGTATAGGACAATATTTGGCCGAGATAAAACTCTAAATATTGAACTATGTGATCCAAAATACAGCAAAACCAGTAATATTGTGAAATATTTTTACTATTTAATATAACTGCTTTCTATTTGAATATATTTTAACATTTAATTTATTCCTGTGATCAAGGCTAAATTTTCAGCATCATTACTCCAGTCTTCAGTGTCACATGATCCTTTAGAAATCATTCTAATATGCTGATTTACTGTTCAAGAAACATTTATTATTATTATTATCATCAATATTTAAAACAGTTGAGTATATTTTTAATCAGGATTCTTTGATGAATATAAAGATCCAAAGATCAGCATTTATCTGAAATAAAAAGCTTTTGTAACATTATACACTATACCATTCAAAAGCTTGGAGTCAGTATAATTTTTATTATTTTTTTTTTTTAGGAAAGAAATTATAGAAATTAATACTTTTATTTAGCAATGATGCTTTAAATGTATCAAAAATGATGATAAAGACATTTATAATGTTACAAAATATTTATTTTTCAGATAATGCTGTTCTTCTGAACTTTCTATTCATCAAAGAAACCTGAAAAAATTCTACTCTAGCAGCAAATCAGAATATTATAATTATTTCTGAAGGATCATGTGACTGGAGTGATGATGCTAGAAATTCAGCTTTGAAATCACAGAAATAAATAACATTTTAAAATATATTCAAACAGAAAACATTATTATTTTGAATCGTAAAAATATTTCAAAATTTTACTGTTTTTGCTGTACTTTGAATTTTTTGGGGGATTTTAAATGCAGGCTTTTTTTTTTTTTTCCAAGGCCTACCTGTAGGTGGCTGTCTGGATGGTAACGGTCGAGTGAAGTTGCTTTGCCCTCCACGAGGTTCACTGTAAGTCCCTCTGTGAGTGTCAGCGGACACTGGAGTGCTCCAAGTGGATCCACGACCACCCTCACGACGAGGGTAGTTACCTAAAACAAACAAATTATTTTGAATAATGTGTCATGGATTTTATCAGTCACATATAAAAGGAGTACAGAGTATATATATGTGCTGAATCAAACATATATGTGTACCAGCAAGCAGAACACTCTTGGGGGCTGGTGGAGTGAAGAAGCGGGCGTGGTTCTGGAAGCCCCTCCCTCTGGTTCCTCCAGTAAACAAGCCTCTAGTTGGTGGCTTGGCTCCTCCTCCTTTTGGTGGGCGTTTGGGCAGGGCCAGGCCAGTGGGTTGACCCACCTCCTTGAACTCTGCAGCAAGGAAATCATCTACATGCATGGAAGGAGGTCGACTGGTGTTCTGCTTGCGCTGGCGGAAAATGTCATGTGGTCGAGAGAGCTGGCCAAACGCACCACGACCCCGACCCCGAGGGGCCGCCATGAAATGAGCTCGTTTCGCAGGCTCCACATAATCTGAATTCCCACTGCAAACGAAGAAAATGATTTGTAGCTATATAGAGTTTATACATTCAAGGTAAAGTAGTAACCTCAGACTAGAATGGTAAGCAGACAACACATTGTGTACCTGGATGTGATGAAGGTCTCATGTTTGTGTTTTCCCAGTCGGAAGCCTTTGGATGGTTTGCTGTGTCCTGGGGAAGTGGGTTCGCTGAGGAACGAACGTTCTAATTCTGCCTTTAGGTTTAAGTCTGGACAACACTGCTGGGCCAGTGCAACTAGGTCAACTTTCACCTGCAACACATACATTAACAATGCTCACACGAAAAACTACACATAACATGAAGAGCTATTTATACTTTTATAATTTATTAATAATCCAGACTACTAAATTTATTGTCTCCATAATAAATCTGCACTCTAAAATTTGTGTAAGCAAAGAAAATAAAATGTTGTTACCTTAAAACCTGCCATAAATTGTTTACATTGCTCTCCAATTGCTCAATTATATATTTAAATCAAATATATTTATCGTTCCCGCAAACACACATCTCACCATGTCAACTTCTGTCTCCATCTCATCTGACTGGAATGGAGAGAACCACAGGGCCTTCAACTGCTCATCCAGGACATCCGAGAGAACAAAAACCGTCCTGAATGTAGATAACCAGTTAGTGAGGGGAAAAAAACAGAAAGTAACATTGAGGCATTCAAGTATTTTCATTTAATAAGGATGTGCAAAACTACATATTTAGAAAATTGACTAATCCAATTAGACACATTTGGTTGGGGCATTTAATTAAATAAGAAGCATTTTTGCATTCAAACAAACTAGATCACGCATGACAGAAATAGAATAGAAAGCAGCTTTCTCAAGTTGCATTTAAAATTTGCATTTTTTATTGACTTATTTTGGCTTTTCTTTTGCCCTTATTGGGACAGGACAGTACAGAGAATTGACAGGAAGCAAAATGGCACAGGATCGAGAAAGGGTTCACAAGCCCAGACTTTAACTTGGGTTGCCCCATATGTAACCATGCCTCATGTTGAAGTTCTGCTTGGCACCAACAACTATTCTAAACTTAACAGGAAGTCTTTTAAATCGCAACACCTAGTTGACTCACTTAATTCACACACCAGTGTTATTTTAGTGTCACTGAGATACTATTATATATTATATTTTAGTACATCAAATTTAACTAAATGAAAATGAGAAAGCTGCCTTGGCACCTAGCTGAAATAAGGTTAATTTTTTAATATATAATATTTTATTTCAATTAAAGTTTATTTCAAGTAAGATTTCAAAGTTGTTTTTTATGGATTTCGTTAACTATAAAAACCCAGTCACATACACAATTACTCTCTCTGTCTGTACTACCTGTGGTTGAACTGTGTCTGAAGGGGTTCTGGTGCAGGTAGAGTGGGCTCAGCTTCAGGCTCTGCATTAGTTAGAGCCAACATGGCTGATTTGCAAGCCCGCTGAGATGCCAGTGAGTCGAGGAGAGCTAGTAACCTCATCAAGCGTGAGCCAGCTGCCTCCCTAAACACACAACACACAGTCCATCTGAGCTGTCTGGAATATACAAACCAGTCAAACTAACCCATTTAAAAGTATCTAGGCTTAATCAGTTATCACTAGACCTAATTAACTGATTGTTTTAATTATATGTTGGTCATTTAATTTAATCTTAATTAACTGCATATAGCTAAAAATATCCCCCAACAAGAGGTCCACAGCTGTACTACAGAAAGTCTGCCAGTTATGTAGCACATTCAAATTACAACTCCTACATTTGTAAAGTACAATTTTAAATAATATAATATTTAATAATAATAAATATTTATAATTCTGAAAATTCTGTCATTAATTACGCACCCTCATGTCCTTCCAAACCCGTAAGACATTTGTTCATCTTCGGAACACAAATTAAGATATTTTTGATGAAATCTGAGAGCTCAATTTCAACATAATCAGCATTGTTTACGTTCAGGAGAAAGCGCATGCTTCGTGGTACTCTCCAAACTGGCAGAAGACGTTAAATCGGGGAGAAGAATTGTTGAATAAATTATGTTATTTTTGTTTCCTTTGCGCACAAAAAGTATTCTCGTAGCTTCGCATAATTGAAGTTGAGCCACTGATGTCCCATGGACTTTTTTTTATCTATGTCCTTGCTACGTTTCTGGGTCTGGGAATATTTTAGTTCTGTTGCTGTCAATGCAGGGTCAGAGAGCTCTCAGATTTCATCAAAAATATCTTAATTTGTGTTCCGAAGATTAACAAAGGTCTTACAGGTTTGGAACAACTTGAGGGTGAGTAATTAATGAAACAATTTTCATTTTTGGGTGAATTAACTCTTTAAGTCATTTTATTAAAAAATATAAAATAAAAATTATTTTATAAATAATTGTTTATAACATTTATATTAGAAATATATGTGCTTATATAAAATAAATATTTCATTTATAAATGCTAAAATGTTATTTTTAAAAACACACATTTATACACACACATTCATGTGTATAAATATAAATGTATAATTGTTCTTGATATCTTATTAAAACAAATCTACAAGCTATGAACAAATTGTCCTTAATATGATGACTGTGTCTTACTGTTGCATTTCCTCCTGCAGCTGCTCCAACAATGTCCTCATCACCAGAGTCGCAGTGGGTGCAGCAAGATCACAGAGCTGTACACACACACGGCGGAACATGGAGAGTAGCGGCGGACAGCTGTTGACACACACACACCTCAGCACTTCCTGTAATACTCGAGCCTGAGCGTGTAAGTGCACACTCCACAACTTTCGCGTGTTCATCGCAACCCCGATGTCTTGCACAGATAGTGCCTAAAAGAGATAAAGGGAGATGGGAAAGAGTAAATTAAATAAACTATTTTCTAGAAATAACTCCTGGTAATTAACAAAACCGTTATGGAAGCATAAATTTGCTGCCTATGTTTTGAAACCATCCTCATGTTAGTAGTTTTGTCAAAATTTGTCTAAAAAGTGTCTAGTCAGGCAGCTCACAAGGGTTTGGATCAGAGCTCCTGTATGTATGACAATCAGCAGCAAGCAGCGACAGGTACTTGTAGCCGCATGTGTGTTCAGTTACCTGAGTGGTCTGCATGGGCAGTGGTAGAGGAAGCAGTTCTGACAGCAGACTAAGGCTGCTGTAGATGTTCTCTGGAGCAGCCAGTGTAGAGTTCAGCACTTCCCTCAGCATCAGAGACCAGCTGTTTCCGGCCACGGTCTCCTCTGAACCCGTCATCTGCTCGCTAATTGCATGTGTGAATGTTAACATTATCTCTGTCACGTCTCCCTGGATACGCAGCTCCTCTGCATCCAGGCGACCGGTTGTCGGGGTGGAGCAGAGGATCTTGTGAAGGGCGACACAGACGGAGGGCACACGCACGTCACGGAACTCACAGGTTCCCCCGCACAGCAGCTCTGTCAGCATGGCTCGGATGAGTCTCAGCGAGCAGGAGGCCACTGACAGCATCATGAGTCGCTGCGCTGTGGGGCCCATTGGACCATGTAGTCGCCATGGCAGCAGCAGCAATGTAAGCTTCTGGAGGACTTTAATAAAAGTGTCCATGCCCTCTGCACTGAAGAGAGCTATGATGGCCTGGTTCCACTTCAAGTCTTTCTGCTGACCTGCACATACACAATGAGACACATAAGCTAATATTTTCATTGGCAATCAATCCGTTTTAGCAGTCAATACCAGTACTAAATGAAACAATCTGAGATAATGCAGCAAAGCAAATATGCTACTGAACATTTCTTTAAAATTTAAATGTATTCATTTAAATATTTTTTACTTTTTTTTTTTTAAATATACGAGTATTTCTCAAAATATAAATGACAGGATTTATATTTAAATTGGATTAATTTTAACAATATAACAGACAATAAGTAATGTTAGGTGCATTTATACTGCAAAGCCTAGATAGATAGATAGATAGATAGATAGATTTTTGTTTGTTTAGTATCTAGTTAAGACAAGCTAAGTTAAAAGTAAGGCATACAGTATGTTTGCATGTACCTGGCACAGTGGTTGGAGGGCAGGCAATGTGGCACAACACTCTGAGAGCGGTTACAAGACCCACCCCATCTGCTGTCATCAAGTTCTCCAGATTCTGACAAAGAAACAGCAACATTTCGATGCTACACCATATTTAATAATTATATGATGTCTTTAACATGTTGTGACCCAATTCTATATAAATTGGCATTTGAGCATATGAATGAAGGAGTTAGTTTTGTTTTATAGCTAACTGCAAGAGATCAAAGTAGGTTCTTATTCTTGTTGAAACTTGAACCATCAGTGCTTTAATGTCTTGATCAATGCCTAACATAAAATTAGCATACATCTTGTAACTCATCCTCTACAATCTTACACCCCCTTAAAATGCCATAAAATGTGGTTATGTGGTTGATAACCTCACCTGCTTTATGTAGTCAATAAGCGTAGGAATGCCACTAATATCAAAGTGTAATTTTTCAAGTGGCTCCAACCACTTAGACAGCTCTGAAAAACACATTTTATCATAGAGGTCAGATGTGAAGGCACTTACATTTACAAAAATTATTAAATGGCTTTTAAGGCCTTGGAAAAAAGGCCTTTTTATAGATCACAGAACTGGAGGTTTGCCTGATATTGAAGAGTTTGGTGGGCTGCAAAAGAGTAGCATGCTCACCTTGAAGCTTAGCATTGTTTTCATCAGCTTTGGAAACATTAAGTAGTGGAGCGGCATAGTGCTCTATCATCCGGAGATCGCCTGATGTCTGAATCACCAGCAGTACAAGCATACAGGCATAGTTATATGTTACGGACTTCCTTGCTTTTCCTTCCCTGTATGAGAGAGTGAGAGGAAGTCAGCAAGAGAACAAGTCATTTAAGAGGATACAGTACATTTAAGTGAAAATGACTATGGAGTGCCTCAGGGTTCTGTATTTGGCTAATTTGTGTTTACTAACAACCTATCTACTACATGCTGTCAAGAAACATTCAACACAAACACATCATATTCTTATATGTCATTATATAGATTGCCAAAAAATACACTCTGACATATCAGACATTTTTAAAACCCTGTTTATATACAACAGGTGTATTAACATATTCTCACCCTTGGCCCTCTTTGGCATGGAACTCCACCAGGTTGACCAGAGAGCTGAGGTTGTTATCCAAGCTAAAAGCATGCGCGACAGCATTTCGGCCTGTGCTGCTAAAGCTAATGAGATACAGGCAGTGAAGTGTTGCCAGAACACTTGGATTATCGCCATCTTCAAGCTCTGCACCATTCAGCTCAGCAACACCCTGTAGTGCATGTAGAGTCTGCATAAGCCACACCCAAAAACCATCATCCATCGAACCCTCTCCACCCGCAGGAGCATCTTCACCCTCACCCTCTGAAAGGGGCGTCAGCGGAGTCAAGTGAGAGGGTGGGGTCAGGTGAGTAAGGGGTGTGAGGAGACGAAGCAGCAAATTGGTGGTTTCGTGTTTGCTAAGGAGGAAGAGGAGGCCCTGCTGGGACTGTGATAGGAAACGCATCAGTTCTCTGACAGACTGCAGGACTCCGATGTGGGCAAATGTAGCCGGATACGACAGAACAACTGCCAGGGATTCCAGAAGGTGACAAGCATGCATGTATCTGTAAAAAAATAAAATGCAATAATTAAAGAACTGCTAAATATTTGAACAAAAGGGGTAAATAACATAGCTGAGTACACATTCAAAAATATGTTTAAGATGATTATATTTAAACTTAAATGGATAGTTCACCCAAAAATAAAAAATCTGTCATTAATTACTCAGTAAGGAATTCATTGTTGAATAAAGTCGTTATTTTTGTTTTCTTAGCGCACAAAAAGTATTCTCATAGCTTCGTAAAATTACAGTTGAACCCCTGATGTCACATGGACTATTTTACAGATGTCCTTGCTACTTTTTTGGACCTTGAATGTGGTAGGACCCTGTCTATGAGAGGGAGTTTTTTTTATCAAAAAAATCTTAATTTGTGTTCCGAAGATGAATAAAGGTCTTACGGGTTTAAAACAACATGAGGGCGAGTAATTAATGACAGAATTTTAATTTTTGGGTGAACTATCCCTTTAATAACAATTAATATTGACTATATATAATAGAAACCACTAATTTTCATCATAAATAAACAAGACAAACGTTTTGTAGCCATATGGTCCTGACCTGTACAGTGTTGGATAGGGATCATCACGCTCTGGTGGCCCAGTGATTCGGGCACTGGTGGGAAAAGCTTTCCCAGGAGGCTGTACCATACAGTGAGGTGCTGTCTCCAGCAGGTGGAGCAGTTCTTCCAGAAGACCTTGCAGGCTTTCCAGGTCACCTTCTGACAAAGAGGCAGATTCCAGCAAGGTATCAATGTCCATTGGGCTTTCCCGCTCTACCTCCTGGGTTTCCCTCTCCCTCTCATCTCCTTCCCTCTCAGTGCTTTCTCTGTCTCTCTCTCCGGCTTCTCTCTCACTCTCGCTACCCTCTCGCTCACCCACCTCCCCTACTGTGGGATGGCGTTCAGCCCAAATGCTGGCTGTCCTCTGCAGGTCAGTCAAAACCTCATAAAAATGTCCCTTTTGTAAAATGGCTGTGCCAGCCGTTGCGACACGCACGGTCTGGTCCAATAGAAACAGATCCAGCAGACGCTGGTACCCACTCGTTCCATCATTGTCATGGTGACGGTCTCTGAGCAGGGCCTCGATACCCTGTGGCTCACTGATGATGCTGTCGAGGGAACGCAGCACGTTGAGTTTCAGAGTGGATGAAACGTGTTCTGCAAACAGCAAGCCTAGGAGGCTGCCAACAATCCCTTTCTCCAGCAGATTCTGCACAGCCTGGGCACCACAGTCGGCCAAGGCAGAGGCCAGTTTGGTTCCTGCTTTGAGCTGGCGTAAGTTCAGCGCTATGGGCTGTGCCAGGGCAAAGTCCAAATTAAGAGCTTCACAGCTCCAGTCGACCAACTGCTTCAACTTCTCACTCAGCCCATCAGGGTCCTTAATAGACAGGAAGCTCATCCCTTTTAGCAAAAAGGCAGGGATCTCCTCTAAGGCAGTTACCCAGCCTGCCCCTCGCTCTGTCCTCTGTCCCTCACCCCAGGCCTCCAACAGTTCTGAGAGTTTCGCTGCAGACTCCGCCCACAAGGAGCTTGAGTCCTGGATGTCTACCGTCTTGAGGCGTTTTAGCTCTGCCTCATAGCGTGTAATGTGCGGCGGTGTGAAGTGCTGGAGGGGTCGGAGTTCACGCTCGTATGGATCATACTGAACGGTTGGTAGTGATGCAAGGTCCTCAGGTGTATAGTCCAGGTCAAAGGCAGGCAGCTTGAAAGCCCCACTCTCCAAATCCTCCTCATCACTGGATATCTGCTCATATCCATCATCACCTGCATACAAAAGCAAAACACTTCACACGCAGAAAACACAACATCTGATACATTGTTATTGGCTCAGCAAATCTAGCAAGTTCATTCTTGACTTCAAACTCTGTTGAGATGTTTAATTAAGTTGGGCGTCTCAGCAAATTAGAGCATAAACAAGACTATATTGGTTCTTTTGAATATCACTGAACTCTGCAGAGAACCAGATGTTCTCCACACCAGTGTCAGGAATCATATCCTTTCACTTGGGGCCCAATATTTGCAATTGTTTACCTTATGAGAGTATTATATGTGTGGGTATGTATTAGGGATGTCAATTTTCGATCATTTCCATGATCAATCGTCGTTTAAATTAACGATCAATTAATCGATTAATCGTTAACCTTAATGCTGCAAAATGCGTCTATGCAGCCCGTCATGACAGGATGTGCAAAAGTTACTCAAAAAAAAAATAACTGTGGCGCGTGTGGCTGTGCTGCGCAGTCAGTGAACCGCTTCCATCGGCGCAGATGCAGCAAAACACACTGTTGCTCACATCAAACATTATCATGTGAGTATTATGACCAGTACTTAATTTGATCCTGCTGGATCCTGTTCCGGAAAATGTCAGATTGTGAATTTTTACGTTCCGGTAGGCCTATTTGTTTTTAAAAATCCGGCATTTACAGTGTATTCTCAGAGCATCCTCTTCACATGAGCAAAAACGTCCTTGGCATAACAGCAGAGTGGACCGGTATACGACGGTCTATTTAAACTGACCAGTGTAACCTTTTATATGTTTGGTTGACTGTATTTTATTTAGATAATGAACAGACTGCGATGAATTGCTAGAATATGTGGGGTGTGTGCGCGTGCGGTGCCGGTGTACATTATGAATGAATGATGATGCATTTATATACCGTCACCGTCACTCACAGCCGCTCGCACGTGTTTTGCGCATGAGCCGCACGCAGTCCCAAATTAAACTACTTAATCGACCATCGATAGCTTTAATCGATTGCATGTCTTATCGACAATTAATCGATCGTCAATTAATCGTTGACATCCCTAGTATGTATGTATGTATGCATGCATATATGTATTTTTTTTTCCTATAAATAGCGACAAATTCTTAACACTTATCAATCAAATAAATGATAAATACATACTATTTAATTTTTGTAAATGAACAAATATTTGCACATTTATATTTAATAAATTAAATTGATTTAGGGAGCATTTTTTGCCCTCACAGAAGAAATATCTGGGTCATTATTCCCCAGAGCACCTGGTTTATTCACCCTCACAATACTGCAACTCCTCACCTTCTCCCTCTTCATCGGTGACCTCCTCACCCACTTCCTCTTCATCTTCATCCCCCTCACTTCCCTCAGAGTGCACATCCTCATCCTCCTCATCATCAGCCGGACCCTCATCATCCTCCTGCTCTGCGTCCGAGTAATTCTCATCTGCAGGAAGAGACCCTCGCTCAGGTGAGACAGGCTCCAGGTAATCATCACCCTGTTCTGTGTTCTCCACCTTTACTGGACCTAAAGCAAAGACAACACAGTAAAGGTAAGTGCTCAGAACTTTTTCAGTTTAAGAAAATGCAATAACAAAAAAGGCTAAATAATATATAGTTGAGTCCACATTGAAAAATTGGGATTATTTAAATCTGGAAATACTTAATAAGATATACAATGAATAATAAGATTCTCTGAAAACTAAAAATTTTAATTCAACACTATATATAAATATAAAAATATATGAAACACTATTTATTTATATATATATATTTCCAAAATATATGCTGTATGTGAGTGAATGTATGTTTATATACATAATAAATATACACAGTACACACACATATATTATGTAAACAAAACCTTTTAT
>NW_015540855.1:223835-231474 GCF_001515605.1 Sinocyclocheilus anshuiensis | reverse complement strand
TGATGTCAAAATGCCCATCTTGGTGAGTATCCTAGCAGACATAGTCGGCTGAACAAACAGTATCAGTGTACTGGATCAGTGCGTTCTATTAAAGTGACAGCACTTTCTTAATGTTAATCAAACAGCAACAACACTGAAATCTCTCACTGCTCTTGATTGAATAACTTTTGTAACTTTAATAAGGATTAATCTTTAATTTATACAGTCAAATATGCAATGTTATTTTACATTTGATTACTTTATTCAATTTCTGTACCTAAAAACTAATGTTACACCTACCCTAAAAACCTGAAAAGCACTGTTTTTTTATTTGTATCTTTGCTCTATTGTATTTATTTGTGCTGTTGCTTGTAGTTAGATTATTTGTTCTTATTTTCTTTATTTTTATTTGACAATATAGTTTTTTCCCTTAACATAGCACATACCGAACCGTACCGAAACAGTGACTCCAAAACCGTGATACAAACCGAACCGTGAGTAAGTTGAACAGTTGCACCCCTAATATATATATACATTTTTTTTTTGATCACAAGTTTTTGAGTTTTCCTCTCTTTTATGTAATACTTAATCTTTTCCACACAGACATACATTGACCAGGTACAGGTAGTGCCTCCTCGTCATCATCGTCTGGAGGTGGTGGTCCAGGTGGGGTCCGTGGCCCTCTAGGTTGTGGTCTGGGTGGGCTGCCGTTAAACTGTTCTTCATTCTCCCACTCTGCAATAGATTTACACACTCGCTTTCAATGCTTGACATAATGACGACATTATATATTTGTTTATATAATATTTGTGCTGACCAGTTTTAATGATCCGCTTGGATCCCAGCTGCTGCTGTTGGGGCAGAGGGGGTGGAGGAGGTGGCGGAGAGTCCCGCTCATGGCTGTGGGGGCGCTCGGCTGTGCCATACACTGCCAACGTCAGGCATGTGTACCATCCACGCAGGACTAACCCATCTGTGTTTATCTTCAATAACACAAAGACAAAATGAAAATTAGGACACGGTCTGAGACTCTTACAGGGGAGGAGCAAAAAAACTCGGATGAAGGATAATTTGTTTACAAGCCACGTGAGTGCAGGAGCTGACAGCTTTAGTCATTACAGAGGCATCTGCAAATACATTGTGGATTTCAGAAAATGCTTTTGAAGTATTCAGAGCCAAGGAAAGCTGCTGTCAGCTGTTTTGGAGAAACCACAAACATACTGGTGAATGTGTGTGAGTTTTATACAGACATTTGATGCCAGGTTGTCATGAGGGGGTCTCTTACCTTCCCATTAGGCCTGAAGATGATTGATTTGTTCTCATCGTACTCGAGGCTAGTGCGAAACGAACACCAACTTCAGTGATTTGAACAATCAAAATAGTACATGCATCTATTCAGCTACAGATTTGTGAGACAGCGTACTGTATTTCTTGCTGAGCCTGTACGACACAGGTGTGCATGTGTGAGTTTATTTAGTACCTGCCCAGCCTGTCAAACACCGGGGCGTTGGGTTTGGACACATTGTTGAAGAACAGGTCCAACTGGAATGCATGAGGGGCTGTTTCCCTGAAGATACACAGGAAGGGGTATTGTAAACGTCAAAACTTAAACCTGAAACCCCTATTTGCCATCAGCAGCTATTTTCTGTCTAATCAAACTTCCTGTAAATCAGTTAGCCTGCAGGAATCATTTGAAAAATGCCTCTTTTTCTATACAGATTTATTGTCTATTTTATCATTTTAAAAGGACAGAATAAAGAATAGTTTTATATAGTAGGTCCTATCAAAACAAACTTCCCTTTTCTCTCATTGTCCTTTTAACAGGTATGGAGACAAGTGGGATGAGGGATGAGATCATGGGAAAAGCTGAGAGTGGTCAGAGAATAGGGGGTGTGGTGGATCTGTTTTTAAAGAAGGAACAATAGCGACCACAGAAACCTTTTCCAATTCCCTCAAATGTCCTCCAGCCATTTCACTTCTGAGGACACCACAGAATTACTCATGTCCTATTGTGCACTACAGAAGCACTGGGACAGTTTGTACACACAATAAACATGGCAGAAGGCTTCTAGAAGCACTGTTAAATATTATATTAGGTGTAGTGAAAATTAGGGATGCACAAAACGACATCTTTTCAAGATGGTTTAATCAGTTGGTAGTCTGAATGTGATATATACACTACTGTTTAAAACGTATTTTACTTAGGAAGGATGCATTAAACTGTTCTAAAGTGACAGAGAAGACATTTATAATGTTATAAAAGATTTTTAATTCAAATACATTCTGTTAATTTTAACTTTCTATTCTAAAAAATATCGTATCGATATTAAGCAGCACGACTTTTCAATACCAATAAAAAAATGTTTATTGAGTACCAATAAGGCAGTAAATTTATTACAAAGTGGTACTTTGATAGGTGTAGCACTGATTTTTTTTTTTAAGGGGATTAATTCAGATTTTCGTAACTTCTTTTACAACTGTTAGAATGTCAGCATTCAAAAAATCCTTTTGAAAAAGTTGTCTCTAAATTCACCATATTGGCACAAAAAATATATAAACTTCTAGAAATAAAAAGCCTTCTCTAAATGACTAGCTGGCTGTTGAATGACCAGTGAACCATCCTAACCCAAGAATGGTCATTTAATGTGGATGGCACAGACCAATAAGTAGCGCCTGTGTAGAGGGATTCAGTAGTTGTTGTGTGATTCTTTATAGACCATTTAATTTGTTGCTGTACTTTTAGACAAGAGTGTGTGTGAGTGTATGCTGTACTTTTGTGTGTGAGTGTGTTTTCTCACCCAAACGCTCTGCTGTCAGGAAGGTTGCTGTGTGCTTTGATGCCAGGGGGAATGACTCGCACTTCTGTGATCAAGACACCGTAAGGAAACCGCACAACGTCCACATTTGTCAACTTGTAAGAAGACAGACATGGAAAAATGTTACGAAGCTTACTTATCAAGACAAGGATAAATGTTATGACAGATAGACTGATACAAGGGCCAGATTTCTCAGAGACACACCCTGACTGAGCAGCCAACCAGAAAAACAGTCCAGCTTATTCATCTGTTAAAGTCTTGGAATTAGGATTCCTATGGTTCAAGGTATTTGAAAACACAAAAGCATTCTCTGAAGTTCTTATTGAATCTAAAAATGGCTGAATGGTGTATATAGCTTAGTCCTTTCCCCAACAAACTGTCATAGGGCAACAGGCCTGTCCAACCTGTTTTTACAGAGCTGTTGGAATACAACTGTGGGGTGGCAGATCACTGCAACAATACAAAAACACCAATCAAACACATACATACATACACACCCTAACAAGACAAATTCCAGGACAAGAGATCTGTTTCCAGCCTTCACTAACAGGATACTATGTAAAACATTGGAACGAGGAGAAATTGCATGTAAAGAGATTCTCAGATAAAGGCTTATATAAAAAAAAAAAATCAATCACAGTTGCCTCTCAACCTAAGTTCTAAGTATAAAAAAACAGCACTTAAAGATTTTTATGTCTCACTGTACTCTCCCTTTCAACTTGGTGAGTGATTGATTTGTTAGCAATCTGACTTTCTTGGACAAAAGGACAACATATTCGGGCCTAGGATCAGGCCGTTTGATTTTTAAATGTGAATTTGTTTTGTTTCTGTAAGATTTACACGGTATTATAATAAAACAGCTGTGAGGTCATACTCTCTGTGAAAATGCAATTATTTTCAAATGGGTATATAACTGTTGGAAGTAATTTAAGATTATTTTAATCCATGCCAGGTAATCAGTTAAAAACTAATAATGAGCTTTATATAGTTACTCAATTCTGTTTTGCAATTTTGTATGCTTATGAGGCTGTGTCTCTCATAATTTGAGCACATTGATTTAGACAGGTGAATGAATGTGCTGTCAACGTTTAGTCATGATTACAATTTTCCACTTGCTCTCAGGGTAAATTTCTGGAAGATACGATGATCAGACATGCTCAACAAATAAAGCTGATAAATCAGAAGTGATTGGTCATGAAAAGCACAGCAGAAACAAAGGCTGACTAAGAAAAAACATTTAGCATTACATCACTTGCTCACCAATGGATCCTCTGTAGTGAATGGGTGCCGTCAGAAAGAACGTTCAAACATCACAACTATCCACATGTAATCCACATGATTTTAGTTCATCAATTAATGTCTTGTGAAGAGAAAAACTGCATGTTTGTAATATACAAATATATCGAAGCATTTTCATTTTAAACCACTGCTTCTGGCCAAAGTCTATAAACCATAAACTATAAATCCTCCAGTGAAAAAGTTAATCTCCTGTTGTCATTACATTAAAATCTACCAATATACTTGTTTAGAACTATTTTCACTTATAAATGGTTCTTGATCAGTGCATATTTCTCTCCCAATTCAGAAGAGACAACCTTTTCACTGAAGAAAGCAATATTATGGATGGAGGAGTTGTATTTTAGCTGGAAGCAACAATTTTAAGTTAAAAAAGTTTTAATGATGAATCTGTTAATTACTAACATGCAGCTTTTCACTTAACTGGAGTTGTGAGGATTACTGTGAAGGAAATCAGCAGTCTAATAAGGAGGTTGATACCTTATGTATTTTGAAAATTCAAAAATACTCAGATTAAATGTTTAATGCAAAATACATTTGATTTTTTTTTCAAAGGTATTTAAATACAAAATAGTATTTTGTATTTCAAATACATGTATTTGAAATACTGCCCATCCCTGACTGTGACGCTTTTATCCTCTGTTTGAACTCTCATTCTGACGGCACCCATTCACTGCAGAGGATCCACTGGTGAGCAAGTGATGCAATGCTACATTTCTTCAAATCTGACCGAATGAAGAAAACTCATCTACATCTACATTTTCAGCCAATTTGAATTTTTAAGTGAACTATTTCTTTACCAATAGAGAAGTTATACAGAATCACAAGATACACAGAAAAAAAAGCTTTCACACACAACCACAGAGGTTAAAAGAGCTCAAATATTGTCCTCATTTGTAAGTCGCTTTGGATAAAAGCATCTGCTAAATGACTAAATGTAAATGTAAATAGATGCAATTCAAATATTAATCACTAGCTAAACGGTACATTGAATACACGTGTTTCTGCTTTCTTATTGACCCCAACTCCACACACTTTAACCCCCTGGCTACTTCTGAAAAGGTCTATAGATTGCAGACAGACCTCCTTGTTTACATGCACATGCGGTGCTGTCAGATAAACATGAACCAGGGGCGTAACTGAACAGGCACCGGCTGATACCTTTACAACAATATATGAGCATCTTATTGTTAATGAATACATAAACAAATGGTTTATCATCACAGCACATTCTACTTGTTAATAGCAACTACACATACGCTGTCAACAATAACAATATAACCACGAGCTCTGCCATACGACGTCTAAAGTCGGGTAACGTAACTGTTTTAAATGTAGAATTACGGGTGTTATTATGAAAATGTTAATTATATCTTTAATGAATTGAATATGTATGAATTACTGTGCTAATTAGCAAGCTAACTGTTCACAGCGCTCAGTGTGTTATTACAATGGAAACTTTAAGAACGCGGGAAAAATATTTTAACGTCTGATAGACTTTAGTCTCTGTATCATGCGGTTAAAAAGACACGGGTGAAGATGGAAGACTTCGAAAGTTTACCTCCGCACTTTGATGCTTGAACGTATCTAAAAAGAGCAGCTCCATTGCAGAATCCCCCGCCATCTTTCTTGGTCACATTAGGACTTCCGGTAAAGGAAACACTTCCGGAGTTGAAGGCGTACGTCACAACGTTGGTTGTGTTGTAGGATCAGTAGGTTTTAGAAATTGCATATTACATGTTTTAAAACATTTCAGTAAAGCCATATACGTGCATCGTTTAGTAATTATTAATTAGGCTACTAGGTTTCGATAATGGTTTTGTATATCACAACACATTGTGTCCAATCTTGCACATGTAGACTATTCCAAAAACATTAAGAATAGATTATACAAAAAATATAATATCCGCCTACGTTTCAAATTTATTAATTATTATTATTATTCAGAGTTTTGTTGTTTTGTTTTTGTTTTGTTTTTACATTTTATTTTATACAAAATCCTCTCAAAGTTATTTTTCTTTTACACATAAAATGCACCTTTTCTGGATTAACTTCAGATATCACTCTTCAATAAAGCTTTTTAAAAGCACATTATTATAAAGGATTTACTGGAAATCCCTGAATGATTAATGCATAGAAATGACAGAAGAAAAAACTATTTACAGGTGTAATTCATCATTCTATTAAGGACCTGAAAGAGTCCAATAACAGGTGCAAGAATGTCAGAAACATTGCTAAAGGTAATAAAATGACACAAAATGTAAATAAATAAAGGCCTTCAGTGATTTGCGTGTTGTAACACCTAACAAACTCAGGTCACAGTACTGCTGGATGTGCAAGAGGTGGTTGAGCAAGAGTTGTTAGCCTAATTATCAGAAAAATATTGGCATAACTGGCCTTCACTGTGTGTGGAGGATTGTTATGTGGCATCTTTCTCTTTCTCTTTTTTCAGTGCCTGTGATGGTCATATAACAGATGTAGGCCTACACTCACGGCGTGTTTACTTGTGCTTATAACTGTCGAAATATTGACTTATAACATGGTTATATAATAGTTCAGATACATTTTAAGTCTAGGGATTTGTTTGGTCAGGCTAATATAGTTTAGTTAGTAGGCTACAATATTAAAACTACAGGCCTTGCGTCATTTTTTACACATTACGTCCTGTTCGCGTTTGATGGCAGGCGAGCAGGTGTTAACGCTGGGTTATTTTATTAGTAGACTGTGTAAACGTGTAATAAACAGATCCTGAATTCCCTCACATCATGTACCAAGAGCGCGTTTTCGGAGTGCCATGCCACGTCCTTGTTTCTCAGCAGCAGTAGGAGGGCTCTCTTTAGGGCAGGTATCTATTACCTGTGTCACGTGGGCGGTGGCCAGGTAGGGCGCACACAAAACCAGCGCGATCCAAGCAGCCATTACGGAGCAGAGCCAAGGGTTTCGGACTTGTTTGCATCGATTCTCACGCAATTAAAAGGCCACGGGACACATCGAGGCGAGTCCGAACCCGGCACTGATCTGTCCGTAGGTGTGGGGTCACTGGGCTCTTGGCTTCTCTGTCACCTGGAGTTGATCTCTAGGGGTTTGCTTTTGCAATCGGGGTGGTGTGACAATAGTTTTTCCCCCTTCTTAAAAATGACGGTTAATCCAGATTATCTGGTGCTTTTATTCACCACCACATCTGGCGCAAATGGGGACCAATTGGGATCAGATGAGAAGGAAATTGTACAGTTGGTTTGGCAGGTTGTGGATTTAGCGACTAAAAAGGTAATTTCATATTTCCCCATGATGGTGTGAATGCGTGTTATGCATTGGTGTGTGTGTGTGTGCGTGCGTCCGTTGGTGTGTGTGTAGTAATTCTGGTGGAGGTTAGAGAGAGTAAGTTTTTCATTAATATGTCATATATTTTTAAAAAGAAATATTACGAAGTAAAAGGACAAATATTAAAATGTATTTATTTATTCATTTATTCACTTTCATCTATCTGTCTGTCTGTCTGTCTGTATATGTGCGTTTGTATGTGTGTGTGTGTGTGTGTGTGTGTGTAC
>NW_015540855.1:211878-223751 GCF_001515605.1 Sinocyclocheilus anshuiensis | reverse complement strand
TGTATGTGTGTGTGTGTGTGTGTGTGTGTGTACAGTATCATTTATATAAGGCAGACATTTAAACAAAAAGTGCAAAGTCAAATCTAAGGCTCTATCAATCTAAATCCAAATCTATTCCCCTGCTATTTATCAATTCATCCATCCATTTATTTATTTATTTGCCTATGTAAATCTATATGTTGGAAGTGAGCATTCCTCTGCTTTCCACATTTAGGCTGGTCAGGTAAATGAATTGCTAGTCAAACCAGATCACATTGAGCTCTCTGAGGAGTGTCAGGAGGTGAGTGGACTCACTGAGGAGACCTTGACAGAAGCTGAACCGCTTGAGGAGGCCATCGAACAGGTGATCATTCTCATACAATCTGTTCTGACAGGCTGGTATTTATCTTTTTTAGAACGTTCCGTTCAAAATACATAAAGATATTTGCATTTGAGAGTGGATCCTTTCAGAGGACAGTTAAACTTTCTTTTCTAACTCGCTTTGAGGGAGGGTCTGCATATACACCATTTAGTGGCATATCTTTACACACTATTACATGCATTATTTAACAGCTTGTGGATTGATATTTGCACAAGCAGCCTTGTGGGTATGTATTAAATGGCACATAAAAGTGGCGTTTACTCAGAGTGTCCATGTGTGCAGTTGAATCAGAGGTTATGTGCAGAAGTGGACGCAGGTGCAGGAAACACCTTCTACCTCTGTACGGATGGACAGCTGCACATTCGTCAAGTCCTCCATCCCGAGGCTTCCAGCAAGGTATCAAACTCTAAATACTGCAACTGAGCAGGCGATATTTATTTATAAGCTAAAAATGTATAAGTGCAGTTGTGTTTTCTTGACTGCTTGCTTTTGTGCTTTTCAGAATGTTTTGTTGCCTGAGTGTTTCTTCTCATTCTTTGACCTGCGAAAAGAGTTCAAGAATAAATTCCCATCAGAAGGGGAGTTGAAAGACTTGAATCTTCAGGTCATGGCTGACTGTATCCTTAAAAAAGGTCATGATATCATTTTGTGTGTTTTTTGTAAGACTTAAATGGATGAGAGTAGATTATTACACATATTAGTTGATAATTATCTGACAACCAGTGTGAGGAAGTTGCATTTGAGTGTGTATGAGAGAGAAAGATAGGCAACAGGGTGTTGGCTGCAGGATCCCAAGGTTTTGGAATGCAAATAGACTCACAATAGTGTGGGCTCAATTGAGCCAGCAAGAGAAAGCCAAGAGTGTTTAGCCAACAAGCTTAACCTGCCACACCTACGCTGTAACGTCTTAATACACACACACACACACACACACACACACACAGTCAAACACACAATGCAATAGCACAGCCCTCTGCACAGTAAGAAAGGTTAATCGAAAGTCATTCTCTCCCTCCATGTTTCTATTGTGCCTTTATGGAAGACTGCTGTGTTTCAACGGTCCTTGTGCGTTTATAAACCCTGTCCTAGTTGTTCTTTTATCTTTACTGTGTCATTAAATGGTAATTATCACCAGTAACACTAAACACAGACACTGTATTCCTTGACTGCGGTTGCGATCAGACCTAAATATGGTTGTAGATTCTTCTCTTCATGCTTTCACTGCTCACAAGGTTCGGCAGATGTCAGAAATTGTTTTAGCACTTATCTCGGAGCCTGTCTGTAAGTCATTATAACTTGCATATTATTGTCTGAACACATGAATGTAATATTCAGAAGTGTTTTTGTTATGAACCTGCTTTATTCGTCTTCATAGGCCACCAGTTCTCCTTCCCAGAAAAAGTGAATGACAAGTTTGAGACTGGCACTTGGTAAGAGCTGTTTCTTATTTAAACTAAACTAACAAACAAATGTCTGCAACTGTGTTCTAATTATTATTTTTTGCTAAGCTCCACTTTAATATATAAAATAAATATATAAATTAATAAAATCACAGAAAAGTCATGGGATTTTCTATACATTTTTATAGTTACTCATTAAATTTTTTAAATTACTGTTTGTGAGTCTAATTTCTATAAAATGAATCATAAATGACTATAAAATGGAAATTGAAGATGTTGCGTGTTAAGTTTAAATGTTTACATGAAATTTTATGTTGCTGGAACACATAATAGTGATGGCTATAATTCGGAGAGGATATAAGTATTATTGAGTATTTTAATATAAAGTTTTTTTTTCTTTTTCCTAATATTTTAATAAACCCTGAGAAGTTCATGCTGTGAATTAAATTCTTATTCACTAATGAACATGTAATAACTATTACTGGTACACGAATGTTACAGTAGTTTTATTTATCTGTTGAGATATTGAAGTTTTTATTTGTATTTAGAAGTATTTATTTAAAGAAAACATCTGATAAAATGCTGTACAATGTCACACATAATTCTAGCCAGAGTACATTTACTGGAAATCATGCAGGTCACCGAAATCTCTTGTTGAATCCTGTGAGAATTTCTGTAAAGCTTAAAGTAGTAGTAACCAAGGATGTAGAGCTTTAACAAAGGGTCACTTGATATACATTTTTGCCTTGCTACTGGTATAAGCTGGTGTGACACATCGTTTAAATTGCATGTATGTGTGTGTATAGCAGTAAGATGGAGAGGGTGGATGATAACACAGTGATCAGAGCTCGGGGTCTTCCATGGCAGTCCTCAGACCAGGACATCGCCCGGTTCTTCAGGGGTCTCAACATCGCCAAGTATGCACACATAACCTGCAAACCACCCATAGGCAGCACTTATTAATAAGTGATTATCATTCAGTCTGTGCACAATGCCAGTGTTTCTAATGAATTACTGCATGTGTGTGTTTGTGTGCGTAGAGGAGGTGCAGCGTTGTGTCTGAATGCTCAGGGCAGGAGGAACGGAGAGGCACTCGTGCGGTTTGAGAGTGAAGAGCACAGGGATTTGGCCCTGCAGAGACACAAGCATCACATGGGCACCAGATACATTGAGGTACACACACATTCATAAAGCTATTATATTAAGTATAGTGTAATACTAAGTATAGAAGTTACATTTAGTACCCAGATGAACAAAAGTCCAGTTACTATAACCTTTTTTTAATTGTAGTGGAATTCTATGTAAATTCAAAATTATTTACATTATTTTGTATTGCAGGTTTACAAGGCAACAGGTGAAGACTTTCTAAAGATTGCAGGAGGTAAAAATACTTTTTTTGCGATTGAGTTTGCATGCATGTGATATTTGGGTTTGTAGGTGGATAGGGTTGGGATCTGAGAACCGGTTCCTATTCTTATTCAGAACTGGTTTCATAATTCATTAAATTCCATGAAAAATCTATTCTTATTCTTATAACTGGTTCCATTAAAAAAAATGGAGCAGTGTGACCAGTGTAGATTCCCAAACTTAATTATTTGTATGAGCCACTTCTTTGAATCTAAAAATGTAATGTGCAACATGTCTGATTCCTGAACAAATGATTCTGAATCAGTTCTTTGCAGTGAATCAAAATCAGTGAGAACTGATTTACATTTATTTATCATTGAAGTCATCTCATCGTTTGGCAATGAAATCGCATTTATTTTTCCAAATATTTAAGCCTTAAAAGAACTACAGGAAATAAAGTCACAGGAATCATTCACAAGAGTTGAGAACTCTTACTAGTTATTATAAGAATGCAGTTGTAATAAAACTGTATATATCCTCTGATTTCCTGAGTTTGTGTTCTGTCAGGCTTATTTGCATTGGTTTGAGTATGTTTTGTGTAATTTAGCTTCACATTGAGTGGCTCATGTGTCTGACTGACAGGTACCTCTAATGAAGTGGCCAAATTTCTGTCGAGGGAGAATCAGGTTATCGTACGCATGCGTGGACTTCCGTTCACCGCCACCGCAGAGCAGGTGCTGCAGTTCTTCTCCCCGGCGTGTCCTGTGACAGACGGCAGCGAAGGCATTCTGTTTGTACGTTTTCCCGATGGCAGGCCCACTGGGGACGCGTTCGTCCTGTTCTCCTGCGAGGAGCATGCTCAGAACGCACTGAAAAAACACAAGGACATCCTGGGCAAGAGGTACATAGAGCTGTTCAAGAGCACTGCGGCTGAGGTGCAACAGGTGAGTGCAGCACTTCCTATTTGATTTGAAGCCATCAGTTGTGTGGAGTGTATTATAGTTGGTTTAGACAGACTCGGCAGGGCAAGTAAAACGTGAGCTGTTTGGGTGTGTAAGTGTGTGTACAAGCATGTACTCTATCTGAACGACCCGGCTCGCTGAACAAACACTCAGCTCGGCAATCTGTAAAAGATTAGCTTTTCAAAGCTGTCATAAAATTTCTCTTCTAGTCTTCCTGTTCTGCAATGCAAAACCTTTCAAATTTCATTGTTACTAATTTTGTAGAATTACTTGGAATTCCTCTGTGTTAATATTTAGCTGTCGTCATATATATCAAACCAAAGCTACTCAACCATAGCAGGTGGTTGAACTCACTTTAACCTGTTTTTGAGCAGACGTCATGTGTGTTTGACTAGCTCAGCTGTGTTGTTCACCAGCAGCGGTTTTGGTATTATAAGGGTGTGTCATTTAGGCAAAGAGAATCCCATCATGCTTTATATTAATAGTTGACTGGTTGTTGGGATCTTTAATAAACAGAATACTTACAATTGAATCATCACATCAATAATGCCAAAAGACTGAACTTATGCCTGACATAAAAGGAGACCAAGCAAACTGAATCCTTCACACAACAAACACCAACCTGTTTTACCCATGTACCTGTTACAAATTTGAACTAAACTGCTTTTTTTGTTTGCTTGTTTTTACAACCAGTAAATTTTCTTTTGTCTAATAACAGTATGTAGAACTGATTTTTAATTGTTTTATTTTTACTTTTAACATAATAAGTGCATAATCATTAGACTACAACAATGAACGTAATATGCATAGTAAATATATTTTATTATTTTTAGTTTAGTTTAGTTTGCCTGTATTATATAAATGGCGAGTTGTTTTGCTTATCAGAGTGATTGCAGATTTATTTTCATCTTAGTTTTTGAATGCAAAATATGCATTAATTAACTTTTTTTCCTATAACGAATTATGTGAAAAATATGAATAATGGTAAAATAAAATAAAATCGGTCAAACTAATTTTCTGTCTATCTTAACCAAAGTACAGATATATTGGACCAGTCATTAAGAAGAGTTAATTATAGAACAGGTAATTACATTAAACAATCAAATATAAAGAAACAAAGAAAGAAGCCTAAAAACAAATCTGCTGTGGGTTTTAATGCTAACCCTAAAGTGATGGTTTGACTTGCTCAAACAGGAAGTGCATATTCATAGACCTGATCTGGTAAAGTTCCAACAAATATAAAACCAACACAGAATGGGCAAGTTGTCTCCATATATAAGGGCATTTAAGGATACAGACACACCAAACGTGTGTTTGCGTGGTGGCAAACAGTATCAGGACCTGCAGGTAGAGCACAGTTCATCCATCATCTCCAACACCTGGAGCTATAAACAGGCAGAAGTCTTTTTGATGATGTGCATTGCCAGTCATGTAACTCCAGCATTTGTGTGTCAGGTACTGAACAGATACTCATCGGCCCCACTGATTCCCGTGGCCCCATCCCCCATCCTGTCTGTTGTGCCATCCCCCACATTCGTGCCCCAAACGGCAGCAGTGACAGGTGTGCGGGACTGCGTGAGATTGAGGGGTCTGCCGTACGATGCCACCATCCAGGACATATTGGTTTTCTTGGGGGAATACACGGCTGACATCAAGCCACATGGAGTGCATATGGTGCTTAACCAGCAGGTAAGGATCTCAGACCCACTTATATACATATGAACTGTAGTATTCATATGAAGTTCATCCAGTAACAAAATAAACACACCTATGCAGTTCAGAATGTGTTCTGTCAGGGAGTTTTGCCCCTTTGGCTCAACCGCTCCATAAAAAAGGGTGATTAATCACAGCTTCTGTCAGGACTTGTGTTTCTTCATTCCTTTACATTGTGTTTCTGTCATGCCTTGGTCCTTACAATATCTCAAAGCATGCTGAAGAGAACTGTACTTGAGAATAGGATAGACCATACAAATGTTTCCATACAAACCGTGTTTTTTTTTTTTAAGTTGGCTTGCTGGCTTATGTATTTTCAGCTAGATATAAAGAAGGAATTTAATGATTCTGATTCCTCTTAACGGTTCCATTGAAGATTCTTTTACAATACCGTTCAAACGTTTTGGTTTGATATGATTTTTTTTTTTTATATTTTGAAAGAATTCTCTTATGCTCACCAAGGCTGAATTTATTTGTTAAAAAAATACAGTAAAAAGAGCAATATTTTGAAATACTGTTACAATTTAAAAATGACTTTTCTATTTTAGTATATTTTGAAATGTTCTTTTTTCCCCTGTGATTGCAAAGCAATCATTCTAGTATGCTGATTTGGTGCTCAAGAAACATTTATTATGATTATCAATTTCATAAAACAGGTGTGCTGCTTAATATTTTTTTGTGGAAACTACGATACATTTTTCAGGATTTTTTGATGAATAGGAACAGCATTTATTTAATATAGCATATGTAACAATGTAAAAGTCTTTTCTGTCACTTTTTGAATACATCCTTGTTGAGTAAAATATTAATTTATAAAATAATCCAACCTTACTAACCCCAAACATTTGAATGGTAATGTAGTACTTTTTAAGGAATAAATATTTTGGGGGGAAAAGTAATTCAGAATTTAAATAATTCATGCAAAGTGCTTTTTACACAGTTTCTTTTTATGCAATCTAATAATTATATTGAATTAACTAGGCCTATATATTAAACAACAACACTGAACAAACACTAACAACAACATTCAATTTATTTATTTTTATAAAACGTTTAACTACACATTGTCATATGAACAACTAGTCAGTAACTACACTGATTGTAGTTGTATAGCTGTATGTATTTCTGTTGTTTTATCAAAATAAACATTGTTCATTCAAGTATTAAACTGTAGAACAATTGGGCTGTTTCGCACTGTATGCTTTTGATTTAAAGAACCCATAAGACTCATTTGTTTGGGGAGTTGAACTATAGCGGTTGCACCGTTTTTGATTCATTAAAAAGAACTGGCTCATAAGAGTCTGTAATTGTTCCGAAATTAAACTACGTAGTTTACAGTGTCTGTTTGCTGCTGTCTGATTTAAAATAAGAATAATTAAAAGATTCTCATTATGGATAAGAATCAGTTTTCTGTTCCCAACCCTACTGTTAACTTGACATGGCATTTTAAAAACCAGATGCTCCTGGCAGAAGATGCTGAAAAAAAAAACAGTGAGACACGTTTAGTACTTTGACCAACAATTAAAAACAATTTGCAGCGGAAACACATCCTGCTCGCTTGTTAAATGCGCTTATTTTTTTTTTTTGTTTAAAGTGAGTTTATGAATTCAGCATTTGTTTGTGTGTTTGATCAGGGTCGTCCGTCGGGTGATGCTTTTATCCAGATGCGTTCAGCTGACCGGGCGTTCCTGGCGGCCCAGCACTGCCACAAGCACAGCATGAAGGAGCGTTACGTGGAGATGTTTGCGTGCTCCGCTCAGGAGATGAACATCGTGCTGATGGGGGGGACGCTCAACAGGAGCGGCCTCTCGCCGCCGCCATGTAAGTTACGACGTAAGTGCCGCTGGGCTCTGGTGCTGCTTCTCTCAGCTGTGTGTGCGGGTAGGTGGCGCTTCACGCCTTCCTGTTTTTTCCCCTTTCTCTCATTCATTCACTTATTCATTCATTTTTTTTTTTTATATTTTGAAAGAATTCTCTTATGCTCACCAAGGCTGAATTTATTTGTTAAAAAAATACAGTAAAAAGAGCAATATTTTGAAATACTGTTACAATTTAAAAATGACTTTTCTATTTTAGTATATTTTGAAATGTTCTTTTTTCCCCTGTGATTGCAAAGCAATCATTCTAGTATGCTGATTTGGTGCTCAAGAAACATTTATTATGATTATCAATTTCATAAAACAGGTGTGCTGCTTAATATTTTTTTGTGGAAACTACGATACATTTTTCAGGATTTTTTGATGAATAGGAACAGCATTTATTTAATATAGCATATGTAACAATGTAAAAGTCTTTTCTGTCACTTTTTGAATACATCCTTGTTGAGTAAAATATTAATTTATAAAATAATCCAACCTTACTAACCCCAAACATTTGAATGGTAATGTAGTACTTTTTAAGGAATAAATATTTTGGGGGGAAAAGTAATTCAGAATTTAAATAATTCATGCAAAGTGCTTTTTACACAGTTTCTTTTTATGCAATCTAATAATTATATTGAATTAACTAGGCCTATATATTAAACAACAACACTGAACAAACACTAACAACAACATTCAATTTATTTATTTTTATAAAACGTTTAACTACACATTGTCATATGAACAACTAGTCAGTAACTACACTGATTGTAGTTGTATAGCTGTATGTATTTCTGTTGTTTTATCAAAATAAACATTGTTCATTCAAGTATTAAACTGTAGAACAATTGGGCTGTTTCGCACTGTATGCTTTTGATTTAAAGAACCCATAAGACTCATTTGTTTGGGGAGTTGAACTATAGCGGTTGCACCGTTTTTGATTCATTAAAAAGAACTGGCTCATAAGAGTCTGTAATTGTTCCGAAATTAAACTACGTAGTTTACAGTGTCTGTTTGCTGCTGTCTGATTTAAAATAAGAATAATTAAAAGATTCTCATTATGGATAAGAATCAGTTTTCTGTTCCCAACCCTACTGTTAACTTGACATGGCATTTTAAAAACCAGATGCTCCTGGCAGAAGATGCTGAAAAAAAAAACAGTGAGACACGTTTAGTACTTTGACCAACAATTAAAAACAATTTGCAGCGGAAACACATCCTGCTCGCTTGTTAAATGCGCTTATTTTTTTTTTTTGTTTAAAGTGAGTTTATGAATTCAGCATTTGTTTGTGTGTTTGATCAGGGTCGTCCGTCGGGTGATGCTTTTATCCAGATGCGTTCAGCTGACCGGGCGTTCCTGGCGGCCCAGCACTGCCACAAGCACAGCATGAAGGAGCGTTACGTGGAGATGTTTGCGTGCTCCGCTCAGGAGATGAACATCGTGCTGATGGGGGGGACGCTCAACAGGAGCGGCCTCTCGCCGCCGCCATGTAAGTTACGACGTAAGTGCCGCTGGGCTCTGGTGCTGCTTCTCTCAGCTGTGTGTGCGGGTAGGTGGCGCTTCACGCCTTCCTGTTTTTTCCCCTTTCTCTCATTCATTCACTTATTCATTCATGGTGGGTGTCCTGTGCCCAGGCAGGAATGGACATCAGGAGCAGTAGGAATCTGGGTGGGTGAATGTTGTTGTTTTTTTATTCAATTCAGATCTGAGTTTGTCAGATGCTTTATCACAGCGGGGGAATGAAGGGCTTTTATTTGGGGTGATTTAGTGCAATCTTTCTAAATCTAAATGTGCACAATTTTAATCCTTAATCATAAATGTCACCATATGCACTTTGGTGTGTCGTGGAAAGGCACTTTCTGTTTGATTTAGTGTAGATTTCTTTCTTTCTTCAGTTGTAGATAGTCAGCTCCATAACTTTGCTATCCTAACAACCAACAGCGACACATGTAAAAGCCTCGGCACGCCACAGGTTCAGTCCGGTTAAAGGCATCTGAATGCCTGTGGCTGTGTACTGATATGTGTTGAAGGGTGGAGGAACATACTTGACTTGTAGCTGAATTATAATGGCAGCTATATTGACAGCTTTGGGTTATGGTCTGCTGCATGCTTTGAGTGTGTGATAAAGTTTGGGATAGATATTTTAGTAGAAATACATTTATTCTCCTAAACTGGTATTTCTTAAATACAGTGAACAAGACATTTTGACAGATTTAATATAACGAGACACATAACTTTCACATGATAGATGAGATTTGTAATTGTACCTGCAGCATTAACTATGAGACATGCTCAAATTGGCTGCAAGACAACACATACAACTCAAATTGGCTCACAATGTGACTGGTTGTATTTAGGGTGGGCTTTTGAGATGGCTACTGCTTGTGGCTACACCGTATATTGTTCATTGTTTGTTTGATGGGATGACTGCATGAGCCTCTGATGACAAACAATGAACAGGACTTGAAAGGGGTTTAAAGGTGTAAAGCCCTCATTGTAACTGGATTAGGTTCAGTCAGGACCACACCCTTTTATTATTTGGCAAAAATACCTTGACTAATCGCTAGTTTGTATTTTATTAGTAATTATGTAAATTCAATATTTCGTCATGTCACATTCCATTTACCATTGAAAAATGGTATACACAAAGTTTTGTCAACAATTTTGTGCCATCTTAGTGAGAATAAAATTAATTAAAATAATATAAAAATTATGACATTATGCATTTAAAAAAATATATAGCCTATATTATTTTAGTTCTTTTTATTCTCACTAAAATAGCATTAAGCTGTGGTTCTCAACCTTTTTTGACCCTGCTGTTCAACACAATATTTGAAAGACCACCCCCTGCTCCATACAGGACACAATATTTCCAGTATTTCTGCTGTAATTATGACCAAGCTTGTTTTTAAACTTTTTTAGATAGCAGAAACAGAGTATTAATTTATTAAATTTCTTAACCTTAAATTAACTTCACTTTTTTAATCTTAAAGGGATGGTTCACCTAAAAATTTAAATTCTGTCATTAATTTCTCAACCTCATGTTATTTCAAACCCGTAAGACTTTTCTCACAAATTAGGATATTTTTGATGAAATCCGAGAGCTTTCTGAGCCTCCATAGACAGCAATGTAACTGAAATGTTCCCAGGCCCAAAAACGTAGTATATATCGTATATATATCGTAATTGTTGTTTTAACGATGTGCGATTTGATATTATCGGGACAACATTCCTATTCCTAAACTTGAGCAACTTGTCTCCTCAGTCCCCAGACGTTTGCAGACTGTTATAAAAAGAAGAGGGGATGCCACACAGTGGTAAACATGGCCTTGTCCCAACTTTTTTGAGATGTGTTGATGCCATGAAATTTAAAATCAACTTATTTTTCCCTTAAAATGATACATTTTCTCAGTTTAAACATTTGATATGTCATCTATGTTGTATTCTGAATAAAATATTGAAATTTGAAACTTCCACATCATTGCATTCTGTTTTTATTCACAATTTGTACAGTGTCCCAACTTTTTTGGAATCGGGTTTGTATTAAGAGACTTACGTTTTAGACACCATATTTCCTGTTTTTGCTCTATTTCTCCAACAAAAATCATTTCAAACAGAGCCACAGCGCTGTTTTGCATCTCTGAACAACATGACGGTGTTTCGTTCCTGAATGAATCAACCATTAAAATGATTCTGTTCAATCGCAATGGCTCACTTAACAGTGACTTGCTGCCACCTACTGAATGTTTTATGTTTAAAATATCAAAACATTATTTATGCAGTTGTAAGTGCAGGTTAAAGTATTCCATGTCCCTCAGAGCTTCATTAAACAGTGTGTAAATGCATCTAAATGACACTTCTAATGTAGCTTCTGTGTTTCCTCTGCATTGCAAAGATCGGTTTTGTTGATACTGATTTCATTTGCTTGGTAACAGCCCAAATGCAAGAATTTGACCCAAAAGATGGTGCACACTTTTAGAAAAAAATGGATTAAAGATAAAAATGCCCATAAAACTTGTTGGAAATAATTAATTTCTATCACTGCTGTGAACTGACCACACAGAATATGAAGAATATCAAAAAATTCAGGAGTCAGCTGTCAGCACAATTAGAGATAAGATATCAGCACAATAACACACTCAGCAAAATATTGTCTAAATATCGTTATTGATAAAATCCCAGAAAATTATCTAGATATCATTTTTTGTCAATATCGCACACCCCTAATTT
>NW_015540855.1:202203-210781 GCF_001515605.1 Sinocyclocheilus anshuiensis | reverse complement strand
TATGACCCCTTTAAAGGCTGAAATGTAAAGTTTATCATTTTATAAAACTTTTTGTTTTTGTGAAAACTTGTATCTAAACTAAGTTATGCTTTTTACAGTAATTTTACAGTTTAATACGATATAGACATTGCCCTACCCCGCTCATATGGTATTAATTTTATTTGTGCAGGTCTTAAAATGGTCTTAAAAAGGTCTTAAATTTGAGCTTAAAAATCATGCAGAAACCCTGTCTATAGTTATATAGTTTACACACTATAGTTGGATTATTTCAACATTTTTTTTTTATCTAAAAACTTTGTTAGTGCATTTAATTTCTTGCGGTGTTACTTTTTCTTATCACATTTTCATCAGCCATATGTTTTATAAAAAACATTTTAATTATCGCCATCGTGCAAAACAAAACACTTTTGTCATTGACAAGATTAACACTACAATCACATCTACTTGCAATAACTGGAAGCTTCAAGGTTGTTTTTTCACTCAATAATTCCTCAGTATACCACCTCCCCCATTTCAGGTTTGTCCCCTCCATCATACGCATTTCCTCACGGGACAGCTGTTCTTCCTGCTGGAGCGGTCCTTCCTGCGGGAGCAGTGCTACCTGTGGAGCCAGCAGCTATCTACCCCTCCCAGTTCCTGTTGAGTCCCCGACCCCTGGCACCAACGACAGCCTTCTACCCTGCCAGCAACCCACTGTACATGAACTACACCACCTATTATCCCAGGTAACAGTTATGTCTGTTAATGTTGTTTTTCAGTCCAAGATAAGCCATGCACATACACATATGCAATATAAGATCAATAGTTACCTGCAGTTTCATTCACAGAAGATGATGAATGGATGATTGAATGCCATTTAAGTTGGAGTTAATGACGTGTCTAATACTAATAGTGTACATATTAATCCAAGTCAGCATCTGTATCCAAAACTTAGGGAGATTACTGAGGAATGAAGGCATCATAGATGCATAAATGGTTCCAAGGCACTGTCTTTAATATGGAGTTAATGACGTGTCTAATACTAATAGTGTACATATTAATCCAAGTCAGCATCTGTATCCAAAATTTAGGGAGATTACTGAGGAATCAAGGCATCATAGATGCATAAATGGTTCCAAGGCACTGTCTTTAATATGCCATAATGCTGTGTGTGAAATGATACAAATGGCATCTGAAGGAGTGGTTAAAAGGGGAAAAAGTGCATTAATGAATATCCATTGGAATTTATAATTGCAGTTCTAACAAGAAATAAGCACTGTAGTCTTTAAATATTTGCTTAGTTATATCTAAAGTTCACTTGAATTCGTTCTAGATCATTAGTTGTGATGCCTTGGAAACCTGTCTGAACCAGTTTCTTTAAGAGTAACCTTTATGTTTTGGACACAGTCAATATGTCACTCTTACATGATGTCAGAATACTCACCGGTAGCTGTCTTATGTTCACTGAGATGTTTCACAAAATGTGAATATTTACGTAACAACCCCTTTGTGTAATCTGATGTGTTTGAGGGTGTTTTGTGGGCTTTTTTTTGAAGAGCTGCTCAAATTAAGCTCTAAATACATGAACATAATGACTTTGTCTCTAAGAAGGACTTGCACAACCAGGACTGGGTGTGTTTACAAGGGTAACGCACTACACAGTGAGTGTGTCACACCCAGGTCGTTTAACACAGCATTAATGTGCATTTTAGCTCACTTCATAGTGGAAGAACTGGTTCAGGTACTGATTGTCTGTGTGAGATTTAAGGACATAAATATGATTATCTAGCTTTAGGAAGGCTACAGAAACCCTAGAGAAGATCTATAGAGTAATCTATCACTTCAACACAATGACGTTTGATTGGGGCGGGACTATTTGTTCAACCAATGGAAGAAACAGAGAATTTAAAAAATATATCAAATATAAATATTTCATATTTAATATAAAAGCTATATATACAGTATCTCACAGAAGTGAGTACACCCCTCACATTTTTGTAAATATTTTATTATAAACAGACCATGGAATATATATATATATATATATACACACACACACACACACACACACACACAAAATACATATATATGAATGTTTTGACTTATTTACCTTTTTTGTTTTAGTTTTTCATAAATTTGATCCATGTCTGTTCTCATACAGCCCACCTGGCTCCCCCCCTAACATCAGTTACTTCCCTACTGGCCACACCCCTTCAGCTGGCTCAATCCTCTCAGCCCCACCCACAGCACTGATACGAATGCAAGGCCACGCCCCTTCCCATGCTTATAATAGCGGGGTTAAAGAAATCCTCAGCATGGTACATGGATATCAGGTGAGTTTAAAATACACCCACGACTGTATTGTAATATCAATGTGAGTTCAGGAATTTCTTTCATGCCATTTCTCAGATTATTTTAGTTGACTTCCTACCAAATAGCAAGTAACTAAATTATTCACAGTTCACTGCTGGCCTCTGCAGAATTTAAATGTATTAGTAACCAGCTGCACAATGTTATTGAGCGCCACTGATCCAAATACAAGTCCTAGTTTGTTCCACATCAGAAACTCAGTGTTTGTGTGTGTGTGTGTGCTTGTGTTTATAGGCAGGGCAGGGCTGGATTGTAGGGAACATTAAGGTGTGTCTTTTGCCCTGCAGTGCTCAGCATTGAAGATTTAGATGCTTTAGTGGGTTTGAGTAACAGGACCGCATAGTTGCATTGTCACAACCCCTCAGTGAGCTAAACGGGTTCCTCTGGTCTAAATTCCCTCACAGACGCACACACACCGAGCTAAGGTGCGGTGCATTGGCCTGCTCTAACTTGACTACTGGTTTTTCGTTCCATTGCAGTAGGAGCCCAGTGTTATTATTCTAGATCAGGCAAAAGAAATCTTCATACATAAATAATAATACACACAATGAACACTTCCATATTGCACAGACCTACTCATATTATTTATATATGTATGTATGTATGTATGTATATATATAATATATATATATATTAAAATAATGTCATTATTTAAATAAATCATACATTTCATTTTTTATTCTTATTATTATAATTGAATTTATATATTATATAACAATCGTATTATAATTTTAAAATACATTAAACATATATGTATATGGGTAAAAGACAAGACGTCCCATTTTGGTGTCTGCATCATGTTAAATGTACAAAAGTGATTTTATGTATAGAAAGCATATATAATGCAAGGTAGTGTCTACTTTAATGTTTCAAATAACTTTTGTGAAAAAAATATGATAATATGTGATATAATGTTTCCTCGTCATTCAACATAAGAGATATATTTATGTAAAAATGAAACTATTAAAAAAGAACTATTGTTACACTGAATAACATTTTAGTGTGTGTCTTTTGTAAATCATAGTAAAAAAGTATGATAGTCATAATTTTTTATTCAGAAAACATTAAATTAAACAGGACACATTTTAATATACAGGGAAAAAATTTAAAGCTGTATATTTTATATATATATACTCGATAACTGTAATACATTTCATATTTATTTCTAATAAGGGAAGGAGACCCTCTGCAATCAGAATAAACTAGGCTAGGGTGTGTCAGTTTCTTTTCAACATTCTTGCTTCGAGTTAAGGGCGTGAAGGGTTTCACCCAAAGTATGTAAGTGTGTTCAAAATATCGTTTACTGTATTAAAACTGCAGTAATTATTGCTATAGTATGTACTTGATAGTATTACACATTATGCAGAATATAACACTAAATATTTAACACCACAGGAGTGAAACGTTCTATTAGGCTGCCTAATGGGCTAACAAACCCATTCTAAAAACAGCTGTGACTCCTGCCATGCACACCCACAATGTGCGTCTTTCCCATGCAGGCTGTACATTCGCCTCAGGCGGTTTGCTAGTTAGTCAGTAGGAGGGCTGTCACTCATTTGAGGTGGGACTTATTACAAATAATGAGGCATAAGCATGTGTTTCTTGAGTAAATGTAATTTCTTTCTGTCTCCTTTAGCCCGGCAACAGCGACGCTTTTGTAACTCTCCCTTCTATGCTGTCGGCCAAGCAGCCTATTGGAGACCAGACTGTAGGAGGCGGAGCCTATCTTGACTTGCAGTTGCTTTAAGCCAATCGATTGACGAGGCCACGCCCTTGTGGTAGATTCAACAAACCCCTTAATACAAAGCAGTTTATGCCATTTATGCTATTTATATAAGAATTTTAAAAAGAATTATATGTATTTTGACATTTAATGTATATTGCACATTGTTTTTTATGCATTAGAGCAAATATTCTACTCATACGGTTTGTTGCGTGAGTTTGTATGTTTGTGTCCATGCACATGCAATGATGTTCACTCAGGAAATAGCTTCTTGAACCAGGGTCTAAACATTAAACTTGCCGAATCAGACTTTTGCTGATACCATAAATTTAAGCCAAAGGACCAGAAAAAAAGTGTGCGTGTGTGTGTGTGTGTGTGTGTATGTTTGTGTGTATCAGTGCCTCCCTGTTGATGTGACTCTACTGTGAGTATGTGTAAATACGTAGAGACATTCTCAAGCCTCTCTTTTTTTTTCTTTGAAGGTTTTAATTTGCATGAAGTTCATAGAGCTAGCTGTTCTAACACGTTTACAAGATTCGCCAAACTCTTACACCACGCACAGTGTAGTTCGTGGATGTATGCAACATGTAGTTCTTCTAAGTCATTTAGCCAAAAATAGCTCAGAACCAGAATCAGGAACAACTTTTGTGCTTTATATCTGTGTACCTGTGTCATGCCTAAGAAAACTATGTATTGTCCGTACCAATCAATGTACAAAATTCTATAAAGCTAAATGTGCTTGTTGATGTGTGCATGTGTAGCAGATGTAACCAACTAATGAATAGGTGTGTGTGTTTAGCCAAAAAAGTCAATGCATGTGTGTTTATTTACTGCACTCAGAGAGTGTTTCGGGCCTGCTGTAATGCACACAGGTGTATTTTCACCCATTGTCTGTGTATTAAGGAGAGTGTGTGCATCTGCTGGAATGTGAACAGGTTCATTTGTTACCTGCAGCTGTGTCCCATCTGTACCCTCCTGTTTGTTTATGCCAATGTGCCTCATTTATTATACTCTGTGCTTTTTTTAAATACTAGGAGTAATTTGCATGTTTAGGCTTTTATGAGCAGTAAGAGTAAAGTGTATGACAGTGAAATAGTCAGTGTGATTTATTTGTACTAGTACCCACACATGCCAACGGGCAGTAGTTAAGCAAAAGCACTACTCTTTCATGTTACCGATCTGTTACCATCTTATTTGTAATTCGTAAACATATGTAGGAAAGAGAAATCAAGAATTTGGCTGTTTGGAGAAAGTATTATTTTATTTTGATATTTTATAATGACTTAAAATAAAGGAAATTTAACAACGTTTCTGAGGGATTGAGTGACTGACTCACTATGTACGTATTTACATTTCCACACCTAAAAAAGTGAGAAGTGATTGAGTTACATTAAATAGATTTTATTTCAGTAATTGTGGTCATATCAAAATATTAACACTGGAGTTGCTCTCCCTTATGGTAATCAAGTTGTAAAAAAGAAAAAAAAAGTTTACATTTAATTTTGCTGCTCCTGATCTACTTCTCAAAAGAAATCCTGAAATGCATATTTAATGCCCTCTAGTGTGCAATGTAAGCATCAAAACACCATCTCTTTTCAACGCACTTCCGGAAATGTCTTTGTTTTTATATTACAAGAAAGAGAAAGGAGGTTGTTGTATAAAACGGCAGTTTCATATGAAAATGTATATAGAGATAGCAGTAAAATCTTTCACAAAATATATATTAGAAACCTTTAACTTTGCAAGACATTTACGCACATGTTAAGAATAGCATATTTACTTGCATACTGCGTAATACACACTATATATAGGCTACACGGTCTAAAAATAGTATACGATGCAGTACAATATACACGTTTTAAACACTAGTATGCTAAATACATACGTGACCCCATTATGCTTTCAGGTCAAGTGGTGCTAATAACTTCAGAAAGAAACATTTATTTTAATCCAATTTTAAAGATGTTTTCAAAAAATGTTAAAAAAATGTTCAATTAAGTAATGAATAAAAACAGATGACACTAGTATGCTAAATACATACGTGACCCCATTATGCTTTCAGGTCAAGTGGTGCTAATAACTTCAGAAAGAAAAATTTATTTTAATCCAATTTTAAAGATGTTTTCAAAAAAATTTTAAAAAAATGTTCAATTAAGTAATGAATAAAAACAGATGTTCAAGTGCACAAGTCACATTTGAAACAGGAGTTTGAACACATTGCATTGTGGGATATAGTCTCCCAGGCAGTGTGTTCTGCTGTATACTATACATTTAGGCAAATGTGAAAGGTCAAACGGGTATTTTGCATACTGTGCACAGTATTCATACTGCATTCTACAGAAATATGAGTAGTATAGTAGTATTCTATTCCGAACATACTCAAATATAGATCTATACACTGACAGCTTTAAGCAAAGCCTGGCTCGTTTAAATAAACTCTGCTAAACTTCAGGAAACCATAGACAAATTATCAAACATTGGGAAAAAATAAGTATAAAGAATTATTAAAAGTTAATCAGTCAGTTTATACAGCGCCAGTGCCATGCTATGAACAGAGCAAGCAAACAAACATAGAAATGTTGCTGTTACTGCTTTAAACACTGCTGTGTGGTATTAGCATAATGCTAAAACAGCTCTTATAGCTTAGAGGTTTGTTTAGGTTCATATACTGTGTAACAGTGAAAGTAGTGCTTTGAGTTATGAGCTGTTTTGTCTGTGTAGGTTTTGTGGTCTGTCAGCTGCGTGTTGTCTCAGAGTTCTGTAATTAACAGAGCCCTCAGCAGTTTCTCTCTCTCCATCCGCAGGTCTTCAGAGCTTCACACATAAGAAGACAGACGGATGAACAGAAAGAAGGATGGGAACAATCAAGAGAAAAAACATCAAGAACCATGTCAACAGATGGAAAGAAAAATGGACAAACATGCATAACAAAAGAAAGATATTAATAATCACAGAGAGGCAGGCAGAAATATAGTAGGAAAATATTTTAATGGAATTATTCAAGATTTTGGAAAGGGCCTGACTGTTGTGTGTGTACTTAGTATTCCCTACATTATGGGGACCAAATGTCCCCAAGGATAGTAATACCAGTAATTTTTGTCCTTGTGAGAAAATGTTTTTAGTCCCCATGAGGAAAACAGGTTATAAATAATATAGAATGACGTTTTTTGAAAATCTAAAAATGCAGAAAGTTTTCTGTGAGGTGTAGGGTTAGGGTAAAGGGATAGAACATAGTTTGTTCAGTATAAAAATCATTACATCTATTGGAAGTACCCATAACACATGGAAACCAGTGTCTTTGTGATTGTATGTTACCTTTCTGTATGTGTAGCATATGGCAGCAGGTGAGGTACAGGACTTGGAAAGAACAGTGGAGAGTTGTCACGCTCTAAATGTGACGTATCCTTCTGCTATAGAGAAGAAAAAACAAAGGTCTGTATATTGCTACATAGCATCTCCAGGGATTAAACTGAGATTTTAGTAGTGGGGGAACTTGTTTGCACAAATTTGTAATAAACCAAACAAAACTGTTATTGCATATAAGCGGATTTATATCAGAAAGAAATGGTTGCATTTTATTTTGTGATTTAGCTAAAGCATGCATTATTTATCTTATTTATACAGTATACATAGGCCAGTGGTGGACAGTAACGAAGTAATTTAACTTCGTTACTGTACTTAAGTACATTTTTCAAGTATCTGTACTTTACTGGAGTAGTTTTATTTTGAGTAACTTTTACTTCACTATATTCCAAAGCATAAGATCGTACTTTTTACTAAACTACATTTCATAAAACTTTTTTTTTGCAATTTTTTTTTGCAATTTTTCGCAAATCGCACCAAACGATTCATTCACGAATTAGAATGATCCGATTGCAGCTGTTCTCGAGTCGACAACTCACTGATTCAAATGAACCGTTTAGTGCGAGTCTATTCATTATTTCCTTATTGGTTATTTTGGGAAAATCCCAGGTATTTTGAGCAGTAGGATTATAAAAAAAATATATGCTAATATAAAATTAAATGATAAAAGTAGCCTATATAAAACTGCAAAATAAACATTCATCTATCAGTACTTTTTACTTACGTACATAAAAAATCAAGTACTTTTGTACTTTCACTCGAGTAAAATTGAAAACGGAGTACTTTTACTTTTACTGGAGTAATATTTTATCATACGGATCTGTACTTTTACTCAAGTACTTGATTTGTGTACTTCGTCCACCACTGACATAGGCCTAGGCCTACACCATATTCGTTAAAGTGCCCCTATTATGGATTTTTGAAAATTACCTTTCATGCAGTGTGTAACACAGCTCTACGTGAATGGAAACATCCTGCAAATTTTTAAATCTGAAAGTGCACCGTGTACAAAGTTATTGTTTCTCAAAAGAAAGAGTCGACTCTGAATCATTGAAATGAGTCGTTTTTTAAAGGGGTCATATGATGCAATTAAAATTTTTCCTTTCTCTTTGAAGTGTTACAAGCTCTTGGTGCATAAAGAAG
>NW_015540855.1:185218-201950 GCF_001515605.1 Sinocyclocheilus anshuiensis | reverse complement strand
GCGGAGTCAAGCCCGGGGTCGTCACATGTGGTTGCCGCAAGCCCGCCGGATGCTCCTTCGTCGAATCCGCCGGCCGCACTGTTCTCAAGCCCACCGGCCGTTCCTCACTCTAGCCCGCTGGCCTCCGCTCACTCAAGCCCGCAGTGTGTGACGCTGTGTGACGTATTTTATAGAGGACTGTTTCCTGAACCTGCAGAGTTGAGATATTCAGCCAATCACAACGCACTGGATAGCTAGCCAATCAGCGTACACCTCACTTTTCAGAAAGATGAGCTTTGTAAAAATCGACACGTTTCAGAAAGGCGGGGCATAGAGGAGCAACAATAATGTACATTATGTGGAAAATAATGTGTTTTTTGAACCTTAAACCGCATAAACACATTGCATTACACCAAATACACAACATAATGTTCTTTTTAGCAACTTCATATGACCCCCTTTAAAACAAATCCCAAACCGTTTCACATTAAGGTGAACAACAAACATTAGCATATCTCGCCTTATGTCTTTTCGCGTTGAAAATGCTAATTAATTCTTTTGCCACTAGATGCCGCTTTTGGAGCGGTAAAAATAGCAGTTCCCAGGTTACGGCTGTAGCCTACACAAAGCAGCACTGCGCTCACAAACGCTGCTTTATCAGGCATTACAGGCATGATGAAATAGAAATGAGAAAATTGTCTGACTAAACACCGCATATTAGCGTCACGCAAAGGAGAGGTTTGGAAAAATGAATCGTTGAGCGAATCGTTTGGGAGTCGTTGAGCAAGTAAGGTACAAATAAATGCATATTATAAGACAATGAAAGTGTTTTTTTGACCTTGCATGCATGCCAATCTGTTGTTGGGGACTCCCAAAACCAAAATATGAACCTTAGGCTACCCATAATAGGGGCACTTTAACAGGTGAGTAACTAGAACAAAGTGCCATAAACAAAGTAGTAAGACTACTTTAAAAATAGTGCAAAGAGCATAATGATTATTTTTATACTGCTAACATAAATGGAAGTAGCTGACACCGCGCTCTTACATTAAAATAAGGTGCATAGTGGGAGTTGGCGCAGTTCTCCCGGTCGCGCGCTACCGCGTGAACAGTGCCACACATGCGTCATTGCTACCAGGCTACAACTGGCTAAAGAGGGATGCTAGTAAAGGTAACCAACTTAAAGCGTTTTTTGACCGAGTTTCACTTTCTAAATCGAGACGGATTGAGTCTACTGGACTAGAACACACATTAATGTATTGAAAAACTGTCAATATGTTTCCCCCTTTACATTTCATAATTTAACAAAACACATACATGTATACAAATATGTACTACACCAATCGTGTTTGGAATTGGATCCCTTTTAAGATTAGTACTGTCATTAACTCAAAGGTACAGTTCACCAAAAATGAACTTACTGCATTTCCTCGGAGGAACACAAAAGAAGATATTTTGAAAAATGTCTGGTTCACTATGTTCCTCAAAAACATCTTTTGTGTGTGTGTGTGTGTTCAGTACAAGAAAGGAAGTCAACCATATTTGGAACAACATGAGGGTAAGTGAATGATTACAGTATTTTCATTTTGAGTATACTATCCCTTTAAAGGTGCACCCTTCATTATAATTACCCCTGTCTCCCTTGGATATTTGTTATTGGATATTTTCTCTTGTGGAATAAATTAATCAAGGAAGACTGTGAATATAGCCTTTCTACAATGACTTCAGAAACGTAAAACCTTTTGATAAAAAGGTAACGCTTTAGATTACAACCCGCAATGTAACGTTACTGCGTAAGTAAACAGAATTTACAGCGTAACTTTTTTGTAATTACAGTGTACCTATTCAGTACCTCCATGTAGGTATAAGGTAACAATATGCGAAGTTTGGGGAATAAAGGAGTAATAATGTTTTAAGCTGCATTGAACCTTGATGGTATATCATGCAAAGTTATTTGGTGATAGTGGTGTTGAGAAGCTGCTGGTGTGAAGTTGCTGAAATCGACGAATAAGCTTATAGAAATCTACTTATAAGGTAAGTAGACTCGTGAATTATAAATCATAGCAGAAACTCATGAAATTACGGTATTTAACTGTAAATTTAAGTTAAAACCGTAAAACCTAAAATGTTGCTACCGTATTTTTTACGGTAAAATTCCGGCAACCACAGCTGCCGTTTTTTTACCGTAAATTTTACGGATTTTTTTTTACAGTGTATACTTACATAGTTCTTTGCGGGTTGTAATCTAAAGCGTTACCGATAAAAAAAAACAAAAAAAACATTTTGATTGCATCTCGAAGGAGTGGGCATATAGTAAATCTTACCGGTGGGTATATGGGTGGTTGGACTTGTTTGTCCAAGGAGCTGTTTGAGGAGGATTTTCCCATATTGCACTGGGAGGAGATGGCTGCAAGTGCCTCAGGGAGGTCATCTTCATCACTATGGTTACTATAGGACAAATAAAATATATCAAGAGAGGCCATATTGTTACTTAAATCTAAAAGGCTCCAGAAGATAAACACTGTCGTCCGCCTATTGACTCACAAGCTAAACTGTCTAACGAGGCGTTTGCGTCGATCCACTCTGGGCTTCTCTATGTTCAGACTGCTTGAGCCTGAATCCTGTGAGGAGCTGGGATACCTGAGATAGGAGTCTGAAGTCAGTGAATATAATACATGGAGACAAAGATGCTTGATGCTTGAAAACCATTTGAGACATGTACCAACTTCCAGAGTTCCAACTCACCTGTCAGTTTGGTCTCCACTTGAAGAGTTCCCCTTTGAGGTTCCACTATCACTTTGGGTGGCGCGCTACAGTAGGAGAGAGCAGAGCACAAGCTATGCATCATCTCACTGCTACTGTCACATGCCCTCATTCTGTAACCTCAATATTTGTGCTTTATAAACTGTTATAATTATCCTGTGTATAGTTATACAGTATTTGACATTTTTCCAAAATCCAGCTAAAAAGGTAGGTGGCTTTATGTAGTTCCTAGCTGGTCTTTAAGTTATACACCTTTAAAAATAAAGGCTCTCTATTGGCATCTATGGTTCCATGAAGAAACTTTAACGTCCATGGAAACTCTCCATTGCACAAAAGGTTCTTTACAGTGCAAAAAGTGAAGTGAAGTGAAGTGAAGTGACGTGACATGTGGCCAAGTATGGTGACCCATACTAGGAATTAGTGCTCTGCATTTATCCCATCCAAAGTGCACACACACAGCAGTGAACACACACACCGTGAACACACACCCGGAGCAGTCCTTTAGACTAATAAAATCCTTTAGACTAATAAAATGTTCTTCACACTAAAAAATGGTTCTTTTGTAAACTGTTCACTTAAAGGTTCTTTGAAAAATCAACCCAAAAAATTGTTTTTCTATGGCATCAGTGCAAAAAAATCCCATTGGAACCTTTATTTTGGTTATGCCCGAGGTCAACCTGGTAGATCTTGGTCAACCTCAGGTTTCTTAGATTTGGTAAAGGAGACCTAATCAAGCTGGTTAAGCATTAAAGTCGGCATTAAATAAAAATGTACCTACCTATCTCTGTTTACCTATTTTATCTCTTTTATAAATGCATGTTATAGATATTATTGTGAACGATTCATCCATGTATGCGTTTAATTTAAAAAAATTACTTTTTTTTATTTTTATTATTACAGTCGGATGTATGATATTTGTTAGAAAAGATGTTGCTACTTTCATTTCATCGCAACTTTAAACTCTGGAATGACCTGTTTTTTCAGTCACTTTAGATGCAGATATATAAATAGATAAATTAACTTTGCATCAGCTTTTATGAACAGAGTGTCATGTTCATGCAGTCTGTCAGTGTGAGCAGTTACTTTAGAGATGTTGCTCTTGAGCTGTTCCTGTAAAACCACAGGCGAGGAAGGAAGACTTTTCTCAGAAAGTGGTTTTTCCTCTGCCTGTAGTTACAAAGGGAATTGAATTCTTATTCATATGGCATAAAACAGCCATAAAATCTTTTCTGTTTGTTCCAGGTGGCTGTGATCTCCATAACTGACCATGTCTATGTTGATGTGGAGGGCCGGCCAGGCTGCAGTTTCTGCTTCTAGCTGGTTCTTCTGTAGAGCTCGATCCAACTCATCCGGGAGCCCAGGAGACACGACCCAAGCTTCTGATATAAACAAACACATCAACATACTTATTCTGAATTTTACAAGGTAGTTACACTCAAATTTGATTGGCAGAGTGGCATTCCCAGAGTGCAGTCCAATAGACCTTAGTGAGGGTAGCAGCATATTTAATTTTTGACAGGAATGAAAACAAGGCTGTGAAGGATAGAAGTACTTCACAAGTGTTCAATTGTTTAACAACATGCAATTGTTCAGCTCATTAAATGTCTTCCCAAAAAAATTTCAGTAGACAAAAACACTATAAAGCTCTTGAAAATTGTGACTTTAGAACATGACATGTTATCTTGGACCTTTATACAGTGCATGGCATGCCATTATAAAGACTAAAGAGTCGTTCACACCAAGAAAGATTACTATAACAATAACAATTAAGTTTTAAAAGTTGTTCAAATTCTATGAGAATAGGGGTCCACACCACAGCTATAATTATAACGTAGATGAAAGATATTGGAATCACTTTAAGAAGGTTTTTTTTCCAGCTGATAAATGATAAAAACATGACAGCTAATAAGTATCTGTTGAGAAAGTGTTAAGGCCCTATCACACCAAGATTGATAACTAGTCTATAACTATATTAGCATCAACACCAATTATTATAAGTGCAAGTGCTTGTTCAATTCTGATTGGTTGTTAATGTTTGTTTTGTTTATCAGCTGGAAAAAATGTTCTGAAATGATTTCAGCTATATGCGGTGTTGTTATCCTTGTAGTTGTGCTGTGGACTTTCCTATTCTCCTAGAATTAGAACAAATATTATAACTATATCATTATACACTGAACAAAATTATAAACGCAACGCTTTTGATTACTGACTGGTTTTCGGACCCCCCTGGACCCCCCAAAACAGTAAAACTGCACATTTTAGAGTAGCCTTTTATTGTGGCCAGCCTAAGGCACACCTGTGCAATAATCATGCTGTCTAATCAGCATCTTGATATGCCACACCTGTGAGGTGGATGGATTATCTCGGCAAAGGAGAAGTGCTCACTAACACCGATTTAGACAGATTTGTGAACAATATTTGAGAGAAATAGGCCTTTTGTGTACATAGAAAAAGTCTTAGATCTTTGAGTTCAGCTCATGAAAAATGGGGGCAAAATCAAAAGTGTTGCGTTTATAATTTTGTTCAGTGTAGATGTCATACTTGGTGTGAACGCCCCTAAGAAATCTTCAGGTTTTAAAATGACAAACAGCGCTTACACTAATCAGAACATTATTGTCACTTGGTGTGGGTGCTAATATATTTGATAGAATTAGTACAATAAAACTTTATAGTTATAGTCATCGTAGGCTACTTGGTGTGAAGTTAGGCCTTTCAAGTCTGTAACACTGGGACTTTTCATTGTTTGTATGTTCACACCTGCACTAGACAGAATTTTTTTTGCCATTTTTTGACTTTAATAGTATAGGACAGTGTAGAAGTGACAGGAAGCAAAGTGGGAGAGAGCTCTCTTGGGGCAACGGGGGCGGAATTGGGAAAGGTCCTCGAGCCCGGATTCAAACTCGGGTCACCCGTAGCGCAACTATATGTCAGCTGCCCACAAGGCTATCTGCGCCAACAAGACAGAATTTTTTTAGTGACCCCCATCTGCAGGTTAAATCGATACGCCTACAGGTGGCAACAAGTGAACGAGTCACTAAATAATTTACTTAACCGACTCGACTTGTCCAAACACACGAATCACTAGTGTGGGTTGTTCAGAGACGCGTGCAACCATGTATTCTGCATTGGCGGAGCAAAAATAGACAAAATATCAAACAATATGTCTTTAAAATGCAAGAAAATCAATATAATCTCTTGATTATTTAACATTTTGCAAAAAACTGCACCCATGTCAAGTCAAGTAGCTATAGTCAGACTCGGGACTCACTAGGTTTAGCTGTTGTGAGGCACAATGCTTCCTGTTTTTCGTATCCATGGCGATGGTAGCAGCAATGGATCTTTCCAGAAAGAGGAGCTTCATTCTCTTCCACACTAAACCTCCGGGTGTCTGCAGTGCTCAAAGGGAAACTATAAAACAATGCACAACAATGACACAGTGTACAATGGTACATATGACAGCTCCACATTATTTTTGGTCTGTATGACGTAAAGATTCAGAGAACAAGAGGCTCTCAACTTAATTCATACATGTCGACACACCCACCCACACATGCAACAGAATGGCATATGTCATCTTTATTGATCCTACTGTATACATTGACACTAACACAATTAGCACCAGCATAAGACCAATGCAAACCTGAACTGGTACTTATATATTGATTTATTTCCAAGTAGTTATGAATAACCATGGTAAAATGACATGCAGAAACATGCACACACAGCTTTCTAATATAATAACAGAGTGCTTATGAAAGTAATTTCAGTGGATGGACCAAAAACAACAACTGTTTATGCAAATGGTGTTATTAAACAGAAAATGGAACGGTGCAAATGTTAATACAAAAATGAGAAGCAAATGTCAAGGGTTTACATAATCAATAAAACTGAGTCGATTAGTGTAAACAACACATTTATTAAGGCAGGTCTCATTGCAGCAGTCCGTAATCATTAAAAGCCCCTGTCCCTTGCTGATTGAACAGATTTCGATGGCCGAACACAAAGGTTTCTAACTTAACACTTTAGCAAATACGTAATGATCATTAGCACATATAGAACAGCTGTCACGTGTACTTTCAAGGTGAATTTAAATTAAGTAAAGCAGGGTTTGTAAACAGTGAGGTGCTTGGCATGATATTATATAAGTGATTTGCACTTAAAAGTAAACTTTTAGACATAATATGCACAAATCTATTAACTAAAATGATAAAATATGCTATAATCTAGAACAACGGTGCTCAGTCTGGCTTTTGGAGGTGCTTGCACACTTGTCCATAATTCTTAACAGCTTGGTGAGATGGATCTGATGTGTTAAGAGTAGTGTTGGAACTAAACTGAGCAACCTTGCTATAGAATATAAAACCACAACAGCAGCAGTTACATATCCTGGCATCGTCTTTCAGGTAATTTGCTAGTTCTAAATTTGATCGTGAATCATGTAAAACTCTAAAAGCTATAAACATGCAGATTGTCAAGAGTCCGACATCAAGGTCTGCATATGCTGAATATGTTTTTGTCATTTCAGGATGCATTCGGTCTGTTGAGACATGTCACATGATGGATGATCACAAGCAACGGATGAGACTCCTGCAGGTGTGATGATGCAGATGGATGACACACTCTGACTGGATGAGAGCATTCAGCGGTCTCTTTTACTAAGGTGAGTGGCTCATCCAAACACTCTTTCACAGCGCAGTCATAAGTTTGTCTCTGTGCACGATTGACACACTCCTGCCACTGCGCTCAACCAAACCCCTCTCACCAAACCCACCACTGCTCACAGGGGGTCTTTCCACATTGGAGGGTCTAAATCAGACACATATGCACATGCAGGTGAAACACAGATGAGATCAGCCTACATTTCTTGATTTTTTTAACAGAAACTGGAAGATTGGCATAGGGCTGTCAAAAAAAATCGAATTTCGAATATTCATCGAATTTCGAATGCAAAAACGTTTCGAATTTTAGGTGTGCGTTAAGCAGGCAGCCTTATCAGCGGCGCACGAGATGTGATGACGATGTGTCACTGCATTATAATGTTTTTGTTAGCCTATCCAGTTGAAGCCACGCTGCTGCGTTGTTAATTTCAAATATTGCGGGAAAAGAGAACATCAATGCGGAGAAGATCTTGTTTACGTCAAAACTGAAACCAAGCCGTTCACACAGAACGCATATTTTGCGAAATTTTCTAGAGCGACATCTATCACCGTTGCACTCTCGTCTCGCACAAAAGAGCCGCAGAAAGCCATGCAAAATTAATGCAAGTTCAACTTTCAAAAAACATATCTCGAGACTTTATGGCGGGTTTTTTCCCCATCCCACTGCAACTTGTGTTTTTAAATGAAAAATATTCTCTGTGTGATTGGCTTTCAGCCCTTTGTATTAAACTATACATACATACATGATGCTGTTTTGTTTATAGTAGTTTAAGCAACTTAATAATAATTGGTTTATAAACATTATTTTAAACATTATGCACTTTTTTCCACAGATAGTCATGTTATCTTATGCTTTGAATAAACGTGCATTAGTAATATTTTGCTCGATGCACCCTCTTGTGGCCTCAGGAGAGAAGCCAAAAGCTTTTCTTCACCCTAACTGAAATGATGCATTTTAAATTCAAATATAATTTAGAATTAGAATAGAATTTAGTTTTTCAGCCATTTTGACAGCCCTAGATTGGCATAGGTTTTATGTTCCAGTTTCGGTAGATAAAAATGTATACCTGTGTGGTGGCGGAACGTGTCCCAGTTCCATAGTCTGTACGTATAGGGGAGGGGTTAAACTAGACGGATGTGATCTTTGCCAGGGTTCCTGTGCAATTGGAATGTTGTGCTTATACTGGAGGGAAGCAGAAAAAATATGATTCATATGAGTGAAGTCTCTTGCTAGTTACTTCAGCATTAAGAACTTAGTCAGCTAAATATCAATCTATGTAAAAAAATCTCATCATGCTTTGCTCATAAGAATTGTTTTTTCAGAATGTTATTTGGAGATTAAAATAAGGTTTTCTATAGAACCCCTAAAGGGACATGATGATTGGGAAAAAATTGTGATTGGAGGAAAAATGTTATTTAAACAAAGTATTGTGAGGAGCGTTATCTTGCAAAACTTTTGCTTTCTCTTGAAAAACCCTTAACGTTTCCCAGAGAAACTTTGCATTTGCTTGCAAATTTTTGTGATAATTTTTTTGTTAAAAACTATACATTTGTGAGATAACGCAAAGTTTCTTGAGGGAAGTCGATACTAAAAGCACTGAAATATAACTTTTTCTTTCATCTCATAGTTTTAAATTTTTTTGCAAAGGGCCCCCAAATATGATGTTTGCCTTGTGAAGGAGCCAAAAAAAATCTCGCTAAAATATAATATTCCAGCACATTTCACAAGAAATATTTCACAAGAAATACAGAAAATTTTGACTTACAATCAACATTTACTACTGTTACACTGTCTATAAAATAAAACAATCAATTTCCAACCTGTCTTTTACAAAACAGAATGAAACCGTAAAATTTTTTTTTTTTTAAACATATTCAATTAATATTTAGGCAGCCCTAAAACAATTTACAAAATAAAAATGGCATTTGGACACCAGTCAAAAAAAAAAATCCCTGATGTAGCTACTAAATCCTCATATGTATTTCTTCCTAAAATAATCATATAAAGTATGAAGGATATTGAAAGAGTACCGGTGTTAAGCTTGGCTCAGGGCTGGTCTGTGCACTACAGAATGGAGAGAGAATCTTTCATTACTCAGTCACAACCAGTACAAATAGAATAATTTTTCATTACACAAGCACAACAAAAATAATTAAATAAGCATATTTTTATATCAGAGTGCTCATAATTGTGTTTGTGTGGCTTTACCTTAGATGTGGATGTTTTGCTGGAGTTATGGCTGTGGAAGACAAAAGCAATCATATAAACATGACATATGTGATGTGGCACTTGTGTTAAAGCAGCATTTAAAGGCTTTAGGGTCAGATGCGGGGCAGACACAGAGATTAAGCATGTCAGAAATGCATTAGGTTGATTATTGAAAGGAGATATGGCATACGGCACACAGACCTACCCTTGACCATAGACTGAGCTCGTGATGGATATCTTTTACTTGGTCTTCTCTCAAAAGTGCTTGCTCTCCTGACTTTACCACTATGTGTGGCCTGATATTCAGTCCTTCCACTGTAAACACAAACAATATTATACTTAAAAAAAGGCGACAGTGTAAATATGTTGCCAGAATAGGTGTACGTGTGTATGTACCTGAATCTGAACTGTGAGCCGAGGCGTGTGAAGTCACTGCGGCTTCTGTTGTTGTGGGTTGGCTGTCTGAGCCGGAAGAAGGCGTGACTCTGGACTGCACACTTCCATAAGTGCTTACACTCCCGAGAACTCGAAAGCTGAAACACAAATGTGTGCTCCTGCTCTCGGCCCTGCACCCACAAATATACAGGCTCTTAAGTTTCAAAGCACTTCAAAATATAGAGCACAGGGTTTTTTGAATGTTTTACTATTGGATTTTAATATTACAATTAATTTATATGAATTATGAATGAATGATTTAAAGGGTTAGTTCACCCAAAAATGAAAATTAGCCTATGATTTACTCACCCTCAAGGCATCCTAGGTGTATATGACTTAATTCTTTCAGAAGAATCTAATCGGAGTTATTCCAACCTTTATAATGGCAGTGGGCGGGTGTTTTTGTTTAACAGTCCAAAAGAAGTCCAAAAAAGTGCATTCATCCATAATAAAAAGTGCCTCATATAAATGAATTTTAATATTAAAACCGGGGGGTGAATAAAGGCCTCCTGTAGCCAATCGATGTATTTGTAAGAAAAATATCCATATTTAAAATCAAAATCAAAATCCTCCAACATTTTTCTTTACAAATCCTCGTCTTGTACTTCTAATTCGTGACCGGTGTTTTGTTTTGCTCACTCCTCTACTCCTATGTCATCCGCTCGGAGCAACTTGCACGTATGACAGTTAGCACAAGCTAGAGAAAACTGTTTTTAATATTTTGAATATGGATATTTTTCTTACAGAAATGCATCGATTCGCTACAGGAGGCCTTTATTCACCCCCCAGAGCTGTTTGACGCACTTTTTATTATGGATGGATGCGCTTTATTGGACTTCTTTTGGACTGTTGAACAAAAACACCCACCTACCGCCATTATAAAGCTTAGAAGAGCCAGGACAATTTTTTATATAACTCCGATTGGATTCATCTGAAAAAAGAAAGTCATACACCTAGGATGCCTTGAGTGGGAGTAAATCATGGGCTAATTTTCATTTTTGGGTGAACTAACGCTTTAAAAATTATTTGTGAAAAAATAAGTAAAATATGAAGTCAGCATGAACGAAGCCATAGTTCAGCAAAATACTTAATTGTTTCTCCTACATTCAAATGTATTAAGCAAAATTAAAATGTATTGTACAAGTATGACATCACAGCAATAGTGATTATTTTAACAGCTTATCAACCAAGGCTTAAGGCCCCTGGTATAGAGGAACGTCTACAATGTGAGCACAGATAAACGAGTGCAATTTTGTGTATGTAAAACTTACCTTCTCATCATCCTCCACAACTACTAATGTCAGTCGGTTCTTCCTGAAGTCAAGACGGGTTATTTTAGGCCTAAATGGAAACATTTACGTAAAGTATGTTGAGATGGAAAATATCAGCCATGATGACTGAAGAGTCAAAGGTCAGCTACTGGTCAGAACAACAAGAGTGTATCTGTGAATCTCACCAAAAGAAGAGACCAATTTTGCTGGATCCCTCAAAAACAAGGATTCTGGTTGGTGTGAGTCCCAGAGCATATTCTCCTCCATCCCGTCCCTGTACGTGAGTATAGAGCATTTTACACAGCAGTCTCACACTATCTCACAAGTATATTACACAGGTTTTACTTAACAGGTACAATACACTCCTGTTCAAAGGTTTGGGGTGAGTATGATTTTTTAAAATGTTTTTGACAATGCTTTTATGCTCATTTATTGTAGAAGACTGCATTTATTTAATCAAAAATACAGTAAAAATGTTGTGAAAATATTACAATTTAAAACAACTTTTCTATTTTAATATATTTTACAATATAAATTTTAATGATTATATCTGTTAAAAACAGTTGTGCTGCTTAATATTGGGTGGAAATCATGATACATTTTTGCAGGAATCTTTGATGAATAGAATTTATTGGAAATAGAAATATTTTTAACATCAACTGTCACTTTTGATCAATTTAATGCATCCATGCTGAATAAAAGTATTACTTTCTTTCATTTTTTCTTTCCCAAAACATTTAAATGGTAATGTACCTCTCTCCTGATATCACAGGTACTTTTAAGAGCTGAGACATTACATTGATGGATGAACAGGTGGATAATATTACTTCTGAAAATATTAAAAAGATAATATAAAAGATCAATTCAGCTGCTGTAGTGGTATATTGCTGTTGTGAAGGAACAAATGCAGCTTTTTTAACTGCATCTTTTTATCAACATTTCAACCACTTATTACATAAACATAACCAAACCAACCAACAGACAATGCCCATCTTTTACAATTCTAATGAAAAAGAAAAGCAAGAAAGAGGGAAAAAAAGTGCATTATAACATACCAAATCAAAATATTACTTAAAGAAACATCAATAAAATCCAGGTATGGAGTACAAACTTGAGGAAAAGCTACAGTGGACATACGAGTAACACGTTAGAAATTCCTAGGGAATCATTTCCCTAATAATCTTGTGCCATCCTTTCAAAGATGAGGGTTTGTCACTGATACAGGTTAACAGTATATTTTTTTCTGGTAGCAAAGGCTAGAATGTCAAATAGATGTTTGGGAGACATAGAATCATAAACAAGGGGTCCCACTGTAGCTCAAGTCCAAACATACTTCTCATACATGCAACAACTTTTGACCAATAAGCTCTAATTACAGAACAGTTCCATAATAAATGGGTGTAATCTCCCACTTCTACCTTACATTTAACACATAATGGGGAATTGCTTGAGTCAAACTTGCTTCTAAGCGGTGTGATGTGCAATTTATGCACAATCCTGAGCTGAATAGCTTTGGCCCTATTGAAAATAGAGATCTTATTTGCCTGACTCCAGACCTGTTCCCATTCCTCCTCTGTGATGGTCTGTTGAAGCTCCCCTTCCCATAATCTTCTAAGGTCCTGGGTGTTCACCACTTTGTATGAGCAAAGGGCATTATGAAAGTGGGTACTCTCCAAAATGGAGGAAGTCGGTAACTCCGGGAGAAGAATTGTTGAATAAGTTATGTTATTATTGTTTTCTTTGTGCACAAAAAGTATTCTCGTAGCTTCGTAAAAATACGGTTGAACCCCTGATGTCACATGGACTATTTTACAGATGTCCTTGCTACATTTCTGTGCATTGATCGTGGTAATATCCTTGCTGTCTATGGAGGGTCAGAGAGCTCTCAGATCCCATCAAAAATACCTTAATTGGTGTTCTGAAGATGAACGAAGGTCTTACAGGTTTGGAACAACATGAGGGTGAGTAATTAATGACAGAATTTTCATTTTTGGGTGAACTATCCCTTTAATTACCTTCAGATAACAGATTTTGAAGAGGGCAAGGTAACTGTTAAGCCTCTAAATCAAGCCAAATAGATTTAGGTCCTTTTGACCCATTTGGCTATGAATCGGAGCGGACAGGCCAACTGGTATTTTCTGACATTAGGCACATCGCAGCCCCCCAAAGAACCGGAAAGTTGCAATTTTGAAAATTTAGTCTTGGCTTCCGCTTTTTCCATATAAATGAGCTAAACCATTCTGTTATTCTCTTATTCTGCAATAAGATTGATATCATCTGTAGAGTATAAAGAAGCCAGGGCATTATATTCATCTTAACTACAGCAATCCTCCCAAGCCAGGAAAGAGGAAGATCTGACCATCTAATTAAATCGTCACACAAATGCAGCTTTTAAGTAGGTATAATACTGATATAAAATGATGTAATGGAGGTATTATATGGTCTAATATTGTCTTTGTAAAGTACAGTATTATTATAGAGCTCTTATGGAGATAATTCTCCTATTGTGAAGGTACAACAGGGTGAAGATGAAAAAAAATAAATGAAACCAAGAATTTGAATACACTCTTAGAACTGCAATCCTTGAAATTCAAGTACTGGAAGGATGTAAATTAACTAAAGGGAGTGATCTCACCTTCACAAAGTGCATGTCTACTCCATACATCTCCAGCCACTTGCACTTATTCAGGAAATTCAGCTCAGCTTGAGAAGGACTCATTCCCCTGTAGAGAGACGTACTGGTGAACATTCAAACTCATGAGCAGTAATGAACACCATAACTCATCGTTCAACTCTGTCCAGTGCCCTGTCATTTCATGGCCAGACTACAGCAACTCCCTCTTGTACAGCCTGACAGCATTTACCATATGTCCTATCAAGTGCATCCAAAGTTTTGCTGCACTTGTTGTCATCCTCCGGAAATCCTCTCACATTATACCTCTGCTCTGTGCTCAAATCGCTACATTGGCTGACAGAATCTGCAAGAATTCAATTCAAGCCATTATTTTTTGTCTTGCACTGAATATTTTCAACCCCCAAGTCTGTAAAGTTTTAAAATTTCTCATTTCATTTCCAAGATCAACAAACAATCCAGACCCATTTAAACAAATGCAACAGCTAATCTGTAGGGAATGGTCTGCAGCTAAACACGTACTTGTACAAGTAGCACACTGACTTTGATGATTGCTCTTAAAACAGGGTCAAATGCAGAGCTGAGGATTTAATTAAAACCACAGGGAGACCGAGTTTTCAGTTCAAGTTAAATGCATGTAAACAGTTCAAGTGTGATTATCACTAGCAAATGAAAGTGTCCAAATCTAATTAAGTGAGACCAAATCTGACACTTCAATCATTCTAAGGATTCAATGCTTTTATATCAGATTTACTATCAGCTTGCGCCAGCGCAAACCCTCATTTGGCATTAAACACTACTGTCAGGATTTACTAAAGACACACAGTGGGAAATTAGCGCTGAAAAGGCGTGGACAGTTATTTTTGCGACTCACCCTATTGAATATGCATTTGTAGGAGTTTCCCTTTCGATCGTTAAATTTATGGGAGGAGAGTATTTAAATGAATCATGCAACGCGATTTACTAAGATTTGCGCTCGTCTATTCACTGTTATTTGCGGCATTATTTAATACCCCAAAAAAGCAGGCGGTAATTTGTGCAGCTCTTGGTAGATTGCGTTGGTCATTATGAAAATGAGATGTTGCGTCGGTGTTCTTTAATGTGCACCTTGTCAGTAAATCACCTGCAGAATTTTCCCCTCCCATCGGCGCTTTTATGCAATTGCACTGTAACGCTAATTTGCCATGTTTAGTAAATCTGGTCCCAAATGTGTTCTAATTGGCTATGATTAGTCAAGTTGCATAGTATGTCAACTTGTATTTCAGGACATACAGTACTGTTAGCTGCCAAACTGTATAGTACACTCCAAAAAATGCAGGTTCTTTATTGGCATCAATGCGTTTAACATCAGTGGAAACTTTCCATTGCACAAACGGTTCTATATAATGGAAAATTTTCTTCAGATTATTAAAGGGGTCATATGATGCTTTTTTAAAGATCTCTTTGGTTTTGAGACTTTAGTCTTTGCAACTTCAGGGATCTTATCTATGCACAATCAGCTTGTAACACTCCAAAGAGAAAGGAAAACTTGAAATCGCATCATATGACCCCTTTAAAATATTCTAAGCACTAGGAACAAAAATAGTTCACGGTTCTTTAGGGAAACCAAAAAAGCATTGTTACAAAAGCCCCCTTTTGAAATCTTTATTTTTAAGATTGGGAATAAGAAATACCTGCACTCAGCCCATTTGCGGTAGATGTCTGCCTCCATTATCTCTGTCTGTTTGGGTGAAAAGCGAAACTCTGATACCAACGCTATAGAGTGTTCTAATGGATCACAATCCCCAAGTTCACCTATTAACACGTGAAATAGAAAGGAAATAGAATGCAAATGGAAATGAAAAGGCAAAAATCTGCTGTAAATATGCAAATACATAAAAAAAAAGTCCAAACTGCCCATAAAACACACAGAACTCACTTTGTAAGCAATAAGCCCCGAGCTCCACAGCCACATCATATGGACATTTTAACCTGCTCAGGGAAGGAGGAGAGACTTAATGACCCTTAAAACAGCCAGTAAATGTGTTTGTGGCATACAAAAGGCAACTTTCAAAGCATTCAACAATGTAGTTATCAAGCAATGGTCAAAATCCCCTTTTGTAAAATGTGAGATGACGAGACCCCGTGTTTATGTAAGAAAGTGTGTGCCCCCTGTGTGGGAAAGTGTGTCGGAGCGTATCTGTGCTCTTAAATTAGAAGCTGTGTGTTGGTTCTCATTGGAGTTTCTTTTATTAAAAAGGAGCAGAGCAGCACCCAGGAGACCAGACCCAGATTATACACACTGAAACAGAGCTTTTATTGGACCCCGGTAGAAACCCTGCCTCACTGTGTGTGCACGTAACAGAGGGAGGGTCAGAGGTGTGACACAGGGCAAAAAGGAGGATATGAAAGGCTCTCTTTTTCCACTGCGTGTGCATGTTTGTGTGTGTCTGGCTGTGAGGTAAGCATAATTTCTTACTTGCCGGACAGTATGTCTTGTCTAAGCTGCAGTACGAAGAGATACCTGCAAAAAATGGTTACATAAACATAAATGTCATATCATAGTGCAAATATTTTACCGTACATACAGTGCCTTGCGAAAGTATTCATACACCTTCCTTTTTTATGTTTTGTTATGTTGCTGCCTTATGTTAAACTATGCGTTTTTGTAAGATAAATATCAATATTTCAAACGTAATAAACACTTTTTTCTCACTTGCATGCATGCAGACAGATGACGTAAGACGTATGCGCAGCGTGCGCACCTCTGAGAAATGCAGGAGCAAAGGAAGCAAAGTTTCCTTAC
>NW_015540855.1:177260-184273 GCF_001515605.1 Sinocyclocheilus anshuiensis | reverse complement strand
AGGCCCTCCGCCCGGAGCTACTTCCGTTTACAACAGTGAGCGTAAGCTAGATTCAAGTGATTGTTACGTTTTGAATATGGATATTTATCTTACAAAAATGCATGGATTCGCTACAGGAGGCCTTTATTCCCCCCCCGGAGCCGTGTGAGGGACGTTTTATTATGGATGCGCGCACTTGTATTTCAAGTCTTCTGAACTGTAGACAACCAACACCCGCTTACCCCCATTGAAAGGCTTGGAGGGGCCAGGACAATTTTTTATATATCTCCGATTGGATTCATCTGAAAGAAAAAAAGTCACATACACCTAGGATGCTTCGAGGGTGAGTAAAACAGGTTAATTTTCATTTTTGGGTGAACTAACCCTTTAAGGATTCATTAGTTTGAATATACATTGAACCAAAAAACTATCATAACATATTAGTTGATAATTCAGTATACTTTATTTTTTGACAAAACATCCCATGTTTCGGTAGTGACAGCACATTTTCGGTAGTGACATTAATGCTTTGGTAGCAACCACATCACATTACAGGATTTTAACTCGCATATTAAAACACTACTAAAACATACTAAAATACACAAAAAAAATATATAAATGCATAACTGTACTAAAATTTTGTTTAGTTCCCCCAAATATGAGGATTATGTGTTCCCTTTTGTCACTACCGAAACAATGATGACATATTTCTGTAGTGAATGTTTTGGTAGTGATAATTTATGGGATAACACCCCAAAAAAAACAAAACAAACAGAGATGTCACTACCGAAACTCCACCAAATGTTTCGGTAGTGACGATTTTAGATACTTTTGAACCTAGCTCGAACATGCTAATCAGCACATGGTTAGCTAGCACAGTTTTGAACAGTAAGGCTTGGAGGGGCCAGGACAATTTTTAATATAACTCCGATTGGATTCGTCTGAAAGAAAAAAAGTCACATACACCTAGGATGCTTCGAGGGTGAGTAAAACAGGTTAATTTTCATTTTTGGGTGAACTAATCCTTTAAATTACTTTTTTTTCACATCAATCTACACTCCACACACCATACTGACAAAGCAAAAACAGAATTGTCACAACTTCATAAATTTATTACAAATAAAAAAAAACTGAAATAAGTACATTGCATAAGTATTCATACCCTTAACGCAGTACTTAGTTGAGGCACCTTACAGCCTCCTCACGTCTTTTTGGGTATGATGCGACAAGCTTTTTGCGAAAGTATTCATAGCACTTTATTTTTTTCACGTTTTGTTATGTTGCTGCCTTATGTTAAACTGCTTTAAATTACTTTTTTTCCCACATCAATTTACACTCCATACACCATAATGACAAAGCAAAAAACAGATTTGTGACAACTGCAAATTTATTTCAGATAAAACGCTTAAATAAGTACATTGCATTAGTATTCATACCCTTAACTCAGTACTTCGTTGAAGCACCTTTTCAGCCTCAAGGTTTTTTTGGGTATGATGCGACAAGCTTTGCTCATCAGCATTTGGCAATTCTCTGCCATTCTTCTCCTCACCTCCTCACCTCTCAAGCTATGTCAGGTTGGATGGGGACAGATGCACATTTTCAGGTTTCTCCAGAAATATTTGATTGGGTTCAATGCAAGCCCAGGCTCTGGCTGGGCCACTCAAGGACATTCAGAGTTGTCTATAAGCCACTCTTGCTGTATGCTTAGGGTCATTGTCCTGTTGGAAGGTTCTGAATGCTCTGAACTGGGTTTTCATTAAGGCTATCTCAATTTTTTGGTATATTGAGCTTTTCTTCTACTCTGATGAGTCCCTCAGGCCCTGCCGCTGAAAAACGCTACCAGCACACTTTACTTTTGGGATGCTACTCTGCAGGAGATGAGCAGTGCCTGGTTTCATTCAAACATGATGCTTGGAATTGAGGTTCATCAGACCAGAGAATCTTGTTTCTCAGAGTCTGAGGGTCCTTTGGGTGCTTTTTGCAAATTCCAAGTGTGTTTTCATGTGTCTTCATTGAGGAGAGAATCGAGTCTTGCCACAACGTCATAAAGCCCAGATCGGTGGAGTGTTGCAGTGATGTTTGTCCTTCTGTAGGTTTCTCCTATCTCCACATAGGATCATGGAGCTCAACTAGAGTGACCATCAGGTTCTTGGTCACCAGTCTAGACAAGGCCCTTCTCCATCAATTGCTCAGTTTGGCCAGGAGGCCAGCTCTAGGAAGAGTCCTGGTTGTTTCACACTTCTTCCACTAAGAGTAACGGAGACTACATGCTTCTGTAGTCATACATTTTACTTCTGTAAAACATTTAAATTTATTTTTTTCTGTTCTCATGTCAGATGTATATGTATGTATGTATGTATGTATGCATGTACCAGGAGCACCTTAAAAAAACAACAAATTCCTCGTGTGTTTGCACACCTGGCGAATAAAGCTAATTCTGATTCTGATTCTGTGAACCTTCAATGCAGCAACATTTTTCTGAACTCTTCCCCAGATGTGTGGCTTGATGTGTTACAATTTGAATGATACAACTGTAACAGCTGTGTGATTTTTTTGAATGAAGTACAGACAAAGTGTCACATTAAAATCCCTTTAATAGATGCAATCCTGTTTCTGAGCTCTACAGGCAGTTTTTTGACCTCAGGGCTTGGTTTTTGCTCTGATATGCATTTTCAGCTGTTCAGATATTATTAAGACATATGTGCCTTTCCAAATCATACCCATTCAATTGAATTTGCCACAGGTTAACTTCAGTCGAAGTGTAGAAACATCTACAAGCAATATGAATGCTCCTGAGCTAAATTTCAACTGTCCCAGATAAGGGTATGAATACTTATGCAATGGAATCATTTAAGTTTTTAGTTTTATTATAAATTTGCAAAAATGATAAAAACCATTTTTTTGCTTTGCTATTATGATGTATGGAGTATAGATTTATGTGGGGGGAAAAAGTAATTTAAAGCATTTTAACATAAGGCAGCAACATAACAAAATGTGAAAAAAATGAAGGGGTATGAATACTTTCGCAAGGCACTGTATAGGATGAACTAATAAAATCTGGCCAATATGAGCAGATAATTATTTTCATGTTATGGTCAACAAATGGGCAATATAAAAATTGTATACTAATTTGTCAAAAAGAAAAAAACAGAATAAAATAAATAAATATACCCAAACAATTTTAAATGCTACAAGTGAATTTAGGCATAACAACATTACAATATACAATAAGACAATTTTGAGATTTCCTAAGTTTATAGTATTGTTAAATTAAAGTGTTTTTAAAGATAAACTCTGAGTAAGCATTTGATGATGGCTGATATATCATGCATTTTAAAAAATAATTCACCCAAAATTAAAATTAATTAAATTTTTTTGTACTCGAGTATTTCAGTCTTCTGAAGCTATATGATATTTTAACTTTACGTCACTTCAGAAGACAGTATAGCACATGAACCATATGGACAACATTTATTATATTTTTTATAGCACCTTTTTGCCATTTTGGAGCTTTATAGCCGCAGTTTTCATTCACTTCATTATGAAGTGAAGCGACGTGTGGCCAAGTATGGTGTCCCATACTCGGAATTTGTGCTCTGCATTTAACCCATCCAAGTGCACACACAAAGCAGTGAACACACACCCAGAGCAGTGGGCAGCTAATGCTGCAGCGCCTGGGGAGCAGTTGGGGGTTCGTGCTTTGCTCAAGGGTCTCACCTCAGTCATGGTATTGAAGGTGGAGAGACACTGGATATTCACTCCCCCCACCTACAATCCCTGCAGGACCCGAGACTCGAACCCGCGACCTTCAGGTTACAAGTCTGACTCTCTATCCATCAGGCCACGACTGCCCCACTCATTATGCCACAGATCATTACGGAGACCAGGATATTGTTTAAAAACATACAAACATCTTCTGTGTTTCACATAGAAAGGTAGGTCAGATTTAAACAAAATGGTGGTGATTAATGATGACAATTTCATTTTTGGGTGAACTATTCCTATAAAAATCTTAGGGCTAAGTATGGTGTCCCATACTCAGAATTTGTGCTCTGCATTTAACCCATCCAAGTGCACACACAAAGCAGTGAACACACACCCAGAGCAGTGGGCAGCTAATGCTGCAGCGCCTGGGGAGCAGTTGGGGGTTCGTGCTTTGCTCAAGGGTCTCACCTCAGTCATGGTATTGAAGGTGGAGAGACACTGGATATTCACTCCCCCCACCTACAATCCCTGCCGGACCCGAGACTCGAACCCGCGACCTTCAGGTTACAAGTCCGACTCTCTATCCATCAGGCCACGACTGCCCCACTCAATTTTGAGATTTCCTAAGTTTATAGTATTGTTAAATTAAAGTGTTTTTAAAGATAAACTCTGAGTAAGCATTTGATGATGGCTGATATATCATGCATTTTAAAAAATAATTCACCCAAAATTAAAATTAATTAAATTTTTTTGTACTCGAGTATTTCAGTCTTCTGAAGCTATATGATATTTTAACTTTACGTCACTTCAGAAGACAGTATAGCACATGAACCATATGGACAACATTTATTATATTTTTTATAGCACCTTTTTGCCATTTTGGAGCTTTATAGCCGCAGTTTTCATTCACTTCATTATGAAGTGAAGCGACGTGTGGCCAAGTATGGTGTCCCATACTCGGAATTTGTGCTCTGCATTTAACCCATCCAAGTGCACACACAAAGCAGTGAACACACACCCAGAGCAGTGGGCAGCTAATGCTGCAGCGCCTGGGGAGCAGTTGGGGGTTCGTGCTTTGCTCAAGGGTCTCACCTCAGTCATGGTATTGAAGGTGGAGAGACACTGGATATTCACTCCCCCCACCTACAATCCCTGCAGGACCCGAGACTCGAACCCGCGACCTTCAGGTTACAAGTCTGACTCTCTATCCATCAGGCCACGACTGCCCCACTCATTATGCCACAGATCATTACGGAGACCAGGATATTGTTTAAAAACATACAAACATCTTCTGTGTTTCACATAGAAAGGTAGGTCAGATTTAAACAAAATGGTGGTGATTAATGATGACAATTTCATTTTTGGGTGAACTATTCCTATAAAAATCTTAGTTTGATTAATTAAAGAGCTTTACAAGACAGTTAGGCATATAAGACTACTACTGTTGTTTACCTGGTGAACTCTTCGTGGAGGTTATTGGGCTCTGAAGAATAGAATTTAACCCTGAAAAACAATCTGTATGGAAGTCCATCTACAACAAAGATTTTACGAGTAAGAGTATGTGCACACCGAAATGAAACAAGACACCCCAATGTCAATGACTATGAAATTTGTACATAAACTTTAAAGGAAAAAGGACAAGAAGCTCTCCTTGAAGGTTATGAAAGATTGTTGTCATAGAGACAGGCATAAGTCAGCTAATGTTGATTCAGTGTGACTCAACGGCTTTTAAAAGTGTTGTAAAGCATACACCATTCTGCAGGGTAGCACTGCAGTTACACTATAACAGAAAAAATGCCAGAGAGACTGAATCAATGGTCTTATTTTACTCCTTTTTGAATTGCACACAAGTTGCATAGTATGAAATATTTTTAATCAGTGCAGCAATCAAATTATATTGATGCTATTTCCATCTCCCACTTTTTCCATCTAACAACTGTGTGGGGTATGTCTTGCACAGCATACATTGGGATTGGCTCTAGTCACTCCCATAGTATACACTCATAGACGCTTGTCACTAGTCACTAAGGCAACAGTAGATTATGAGCCCAAGGTCATCAGCCATCTGTGACCAGCCAACTAAACAACTCCACAATAACTACTTGTATAAGTGTGTGTGTGTGTGTGACTACTCACGTCTAATCTGCTTTTTTATGGGTTTGGCTGCATCCAACCATTGCTGAAAACATAAGAAAATGTGAAGAACAAGAGAGCAGAAAACAGCATGGGAGGATTGGGGGAGACAGTGGGAGGGAGGGAGAGGGAACAAGACAAAGAGTTTGTTATTAGTCTGAGTGCGGAGAAAAAGAAAATCCTGTTGTTCTGATTGATGTTGAGTGGCTGTTTCACACTGACACTCTCCATTTCTCATTTCTGGTCTAAGAGCTGCAGCTTATAGAAAAACAGGTCACTGCCACACACACGCATACGGACGCTCATCAAGTGCTACTCACCGCAACCTGCTCTGGGTCCATGAACTGCAGACCGAAGTAATCAGCCTCCACCATATCCAAATGATACATAATCTGATCAAACAGATCCTGTCCCTTGGAGTGTTTCTGAAACACACACATTTAAAGCACAGATAAATCACTACATGTGGAAAGCTCGGGGCTTCACACTGATCTTGTGACAGTTTAAGGGGACACCTGTGGAGCACATCGTCGGCAGGAAGTTGCTCCAGTGTGCCTGCAGGGCTTGATGGCCTTGATTAGGCACAGCGATGTACATGCTACATTGATTTTCATATGCACTCACTACAGCTGAGTGATATAGCTTAAAATATCTCAGAATTCATTTAAATTAATTTTAGTCTTTTGATGTTTTTCTTTCAGTCAGAAGAACCATCTTTTTTTTTTTTTTTAAGTTTAATCAAGTTACATACAATAAAAATCTAGTTAAGAATAAACAGATTCAATAAATACAATTTCAAATTTTTCAATTTAAATGAGGTGTATATATACAGTATCTCACAGAAGTGAGTACACCCCTCACATTTTTGTAAATATTTTATTATATCTTTTCATGTGACAACACTGAAGAAATGACACTTTGCTACAATGTAAAGTAGTGAGTGTACAGCTTACAGTGTAAATTTGCTGTCCCCTCAAAATAACTCAACATACAGCCATTAATGTCTTAACCGCTGGCCACAATGCGAGTACACCCCTAGGTGAAAATGTCCAAATTGGGCCCAAAGTGTCAATATTTTGTGTGGCCACCATTATTTTCCAGCACTGCCTTACCCCTCTTGGGCATGGAGTTCACCAGAGCTTCACAGGTTGCCACTGGAGTCCTCTTCCACTCCTCCATGACGACATCACGGAGCT
>NW_015540855.1:161811-167798 GCF_001515605.1 Sinocyclocheilus anshuiensis | reverse complement strand
ATTTCTTATTTTTTTGCATGTTTGTCACACTTTAATGTTTCAGATCATCAAACAAATTTAAATATTAGTAAAAGATAATACAAGTGAACACAACATGCAGTTTTTAAATGAAGGTTTTTATTATTAAGGGAAAACAAAATCCAAAACTACATGGCCCTGTGTGAAAAAAGTGTTTGCCCCCTAAACCTAATAACTGGTTGGGCCACCCTTTGCAGCAACAACTGCAATCAAGTGTTTGCGATAACTGGCAATGAGTCTTTCACATCGCTGTAGAGGAATTTTGGCCCACTCATCTTTGCAGAATTGTTTCAATTCAGCCACATTGGAGGGTTTTCGATAATTTTGTTTTTCTTGAGCCATTCAGAGATGAACTTGCTGGTGTGTTTGGGATCATTGTCCTGCTGCACAACCCAAGTGCGCTTGAGCTTGAGGTCACAGACTGATGGCCGGACATTCTCCTTCAGGATTTGCTGATAGAGTGCAGAATTCATGGTTCCTTTAATTATGGCAAGTCATATATTTTTTGGCAAATGAAAGACGTGCCTTTGTGTTCTTTTTGGTCAGCAGCGTAGGTGCCTGCACACACACACACACACACACACACACACACATATACAGTATATATACTGACACTGTGTGTGTGTATATATGTATATATACTATGTGTGTACACACACACACACGCACTATACACACTACACACAATATATATTGACACTCTCCATAAATGTGTGTAGGTGTATATATGCATATATATACTATGTACACACACACACACACACACACACACACACACATACATACATACACATGTCACATATATATTATAATTACCAAAGATTTCCTTAAGATTTGGAAAGAAATTTACATTCATTTATATTTAGCAAGAATGCATTACATTTATACAAAAGTGATAGTGGAAAAATATTTTTCAAGTAAATGCTATATAACTTTCTGTTCAAAATAATCAATATATAAAAATGTAAAATATTAAGCAGCAAACCTGTTTTCTACACTGATAATCACCATATCAGTTATATTTCACAGTATTACTATTTATACTGTACTGTACTGTACTTTATTTAGCTGAATAAAAAGTGCATCAGAATTGTTGTAATATTCATGGTTAATTTTTAAATTGCCAGCAAAATAATTTCAAATATTTTGCAAGTATTCCATATTTTGTCCAAAACCTAGTCTTATTACAAAGTCATTTGATGAATAATAACAATCCCAGAGCACCTACAAAGGCCAAAGAGAGATCAAAAGTCTGTATTTTCTATTTCATGCAGGGTCTAGATGAGGGGGACCACAAAAGGACACACAAAGAAAAAACTCTATTAACTATTCTGGAGATAATCTCTGCTTTGTGATGGTCAGTTTATTTTCAAGGCCGGCATTCCACTGAGATCAAAAACTTTCAGCGGATACAGAGAATTTGGAATTGAGTTATTGATTTGTTCCATTTTATGGTTGCAACTTTTGTTGGTTGGAGGATGTTGTGAAGCAAAGGACTGAGCACATGATCAGAATAGGCCATGGAAATGGCAGGAGCTCCTTGTTAAGATGAGCATGAGGAGAAGTATTCCCTGAGAGGAATTCAGCCAATCACAGTGCTCGGTATCCTGAATCAGAATCTCTACAGACTAAAATAAATTAGTCAATTAAATGCAACATTATTTTGGAGTTCTCCAAAGACAATGTTAAATAAGCTGCTAATATAAGTGGCCTCCAATTTTCTAAGCCATTTTCTCAGTTGCACTATCATTCAAAATTTGGGGGCCAGTAAGATTTTTATTTATTTTTTTCAAAGAAATTAATATTTATTTTCACAAAGGATGTTGTAAATTGATTAAAAGTGAGAGTAAAGACATTTCTATTGTTACAAAAGCTTTCTATTTCAAATAACTTTTTTTTTTTTTCTTTCTAACTTTCTATTCCTCAGAGAAATGTCATAGTTTCCACAAAAATATTAAGCAGCACGAAATGTTTCTTTAGCACCAGCTCGGCATGGAATGATTTCTGAAGGATCATGTGACACTGAAGGCTGGAGTAACAGCTGCTGAAAATGCAGCTTTGCCATTACAGAAATAAATTACATTTTGAAACATTAAATAAAAAAACTAATATAACAATATCACTGTTTTTACTGTGTTTTTGCCAGCCTTAGTGAGCAATAAGAGACTTCTTTCAAAAACATTAAATCTTACTGACTTCAAACTTTTGAACAGTAGTGTACATTTAACCTATATTAGTTTTAATAACTTTGAAACATGTTTTGCCAAAGTGTGCTTAAATTCCGCTTGGTTTGAGTTGATTTTGTCATGTAATGAAGTGACAAGTGTGGCTTAAGTGTCCAAATACTTCTTCGGAGCCACTGTATGAGCTTGATACTGTATGCTGTGAAACCTATAAAAGACATAAAATTTAAAACCAAGTCCAGCTGCCTTGCCTGAATGTACTGAATATTACAATACAATGATACAATGACCTGAAGGATTTATAGACAATGTACTTATTGTCTTTCAATTGAAAGTACTAGTCTATTGTGCTAACATTTAGTCTTGATAAAGACTTGACATTTTGACATTAATAAGAGTACCACAAGGCACATAGACTTAATCTAAAATACAGATGAAAACACACACTCATACTGTATATAAGTTGCACACAAACCAAGGCCGGAGCAAAAATAGCTTGAAGTGTCAGAGGAGAGTGGCTGGATTTGGGACACACCCTGAGGTGGGTGGTGGCTATTATTCTCTTTGATACTTGCTGCTGTTCAGGTTGACCTACAACCCTTAACATACATAAATCGACATATAGTTCAGGTCTATTCACTGCCAATATCTGCAAATAAACAAAATAGTCCTGTATTAAAAATAAAACTGAATTGATCAACTTTTGAAACTATACTGATTATCAGGTTAGATGGTTGGAACTCAGATGACATTGGTAATAGTCAAATCAAAAGGATCCATGATTTGTTATGCTGAAGTACTGACACACGAAAGTATTTTTATAAATTCTTTGACATGTTCAGACTTGTATGGCATAACATTGCCTGACTATGACAGCCATGTTTATAAACCAACGATCAGCAAAACTGTGTCTTTGAAATATAAAACAATAATATTGTGATGTGTGCCACAAGCTTTAGGTGTTTACAGGGCTTATATTGAAAGAAGGAAATATTCACCATTAAATATAATTGTGTAATCGTTCTAGTCCTCTAATTTGATTGGCCCAGAGGCGTTCCAAGAGTGCTGATATTCTTTGACGCACTTTTGTATCATTTTAATGAGTCTATGTTCAGGCATTCTAGACCAGAGTGGTGTGGAAGCAGATTTTGCCTGAAGAACAGGTTTTTGACAGTAGGAGCATCTGTGTTTTCTTTCGCTTCATGATCGCTCGAAGCGGGTTTCTCTCACCAACAAGGAAATAAAAAACGTGGAGTGAGCTAAAGCCGAGTGATTACAGAACACTTTGATTGGGGCCAGAAATTTATTTTGCGCACGTAAACAAACGCAGAGGCGAGAACTTTTACGTTAGTCTGGTGGTATTTTTTGGATTACATTCATACTATATAGAAATGACATTTTTAACAGTCACAAAGTGCGTATTTAAATTCAAGAGAAGCGACTACTCAGAGAGTATGTGATTTTAGATGCAGCCATTGTTTTTGGTCTAGAACTCTGCCATACACTGTTTGATCATGCGATCCTATCCTTACTTTTAATGGGTAGTCACTTAAGCAATCGATTACAATTATGAGGAGCATTGATGTCGGTTTTAGTTAAATTAATAGCATACAAATTCCAAAGTAACCTAATAGCTTATACACTACACATATGCGCTTATTCTACATGTATTTACATAAACACACTCATGTTAAATGTCCAGATAATTCAGTTCTTAAAAAGACCATGTGATAATGTTCAGTTATTTGTTAATTATTATTATTTATGAACAGTTTATCAAGTGAAGGAAATTACATTGTCCAGTTTATTTTATTAATCACTGTTTTAAGCAACTATATACATATTTTGATTTTGTTTCTTTGTACTTGGAGAAAAATTCGAGGAAAGATCTGAATTCTTAAGACACAGGCTTTCTGTCCGTTGCTTGGTGACAGAGCTTAATGTTTTGGGTTCTTTGTAAATGTTTCCATGGGCTGAGAAAAAAAACATACAATCTGTCAATTTTGTCCAAAACGTACGTTAATGGATTTTACTTGGATATAACTCAAATTCACGCTCTAAGTAGAAGGTATAGTGTTAAAAAGAGCCATTCAGTAGTGAACTGACAAGACACTGAGTTACAAACAGACGAACTGTCAGTCAGAATAGTGATCGACATTACATGGCGCGACTTGCAAAAGAGGGACCAAAGGTTAAGCTCCTAACTGGTTCGTCGACCTCAAATGGGAAATCATTTCTGGAAAACACTTGAACACAGAGAGGCAGAGAACGAACGTTGGAGCTGGGGGAACTCCTCGTGTGTTTTTCTCCCAGGTCGTTTCATTTTCAGCGAAAGCTCCCAGAGCTCGAGGGAAACTGCAGGGTTGTGTGTGACAGGTTGAGCTGTCGCTATAGGTGGGAAGTAAACATGAGCACGGAAGCACGAGCACCATCTGTTTACCAGGACAGGACCCAACACCGGGGAAATCCGGCCGGCCACACAGTGACAGGCTATTAAAACCGAACTTTGCCGTTAAGCACTACATTCAAAGCAACCAAGGTGACTTTTCTCTGACGAAACGCTCAACTCACCGGTAACTCCACACTGACATCCGATCCGTCCAGCAACAGGACTCTGCATGTGATGGCGTCTTTGCTGTTGCCCGCCGCGGGGATGTGGACTACGGCTCCCCCGGTCACTACGATCGGCGCGTGAATCACCTGCTGCTGGTGCGCCTGCAGCACCGCGTTTCCGCCTCTGCCGGTCCCGTCCAGCTCGTCTGACGTCCGAAAGCGTCGTTTTGACCGACGGCTAAACGTCCTGCGCAGAAAGCCCATCATCTTTTTCCCGCGAGACAGCGCTTTAATCAACCAGGGAAAACGGCACCGATACCGGACCGCTCAAGAGGAAGGCATCCAGCTGTTTCCCCGGCTTTCCGCGACGAAGAAAGGCGGCGTCTACCGGACTGAGCCGTTCAATGCAGCGGGAACAAGTCGGGAAACGGCGACCTGTCACGAGCTCCGTTTCCTCGTGGCGTACGGGCTAGAAAACACGAACGCACCTGCCAAAAACAACAGAGGATACTCCGGTCCTTTCACTCGTTTGAATAAGAAGTAATTGCGCTTTAATCGAACTTCTCCTCGCGTTCGCCGGAGTCTAGGTTCGGCGGAATTACGGCGGGTTAGTTCCTTTCTGTTATTGACCGACACTGATGTACCTCTCAGGTAAGTCAACCAGAGGAACTGGCCAGGCAACCTGTTCTGCGCAAGCGTTAAATCTCAGAGCAACACTCAAACTTTTTTCCCCTCTTCGGGTCAGTGTGCGCGAGGCAGCGCTACCTGCTGGTAAGCCAAACAGTGGTCAATGTGATTTTACCTTCACGAGAACTACCATCACTGAATTCCCCAGAAACGACTACAAATCAAGCAGCCTTCATACTGTGCGGTGCAAGTGCGTCAAGTCGCTATCAGGAAACGATATGCGGCCAATCGTCAGCATTTCTCGTACGCTCATTCAAGCCCCCCCATCATGAATAATAGAAGAGGCACAACGTGATAAGAATTACACATTTTATTTATTTATTTATTAAGAGAGGTAAATTTAATTATTCTAGTAGTGGTTTGGTTGGTCAATCTCACAAAGAAGTGTACAGGTCACACTTTATCCTCAAAATCAAAAGGAAAAATATATATATTTAAAGAATGTAGCTTATAGTTTGTTTTTTAAAGCAAGTTTACCATTATGATTTTTTTGGCACAATTTTCAGAACATTTCAAGCTCATCTTGTTACCCCCCCCCCCCCTTTC
>NW_015540855.1:140852-161786 GCF_001515605.1 Sinocyclocheilus anshuiensis | reverse complement strand
TTGTTATTATTGTGACATGAAAAACAAAAAGATATGAACATTTTGTAAGTAGGCTATTTATTCATCATGGCAGCATTTGTTTAAAGCCTTTAATTAAAATGGATTGATTTTAAGTAAATAACAATACTGTCATTCATAATGCAATAAAAAAAAAAGACAATATCAAAGGGATTAATGTAGTAATGAGAACTGGGGAGTAAAATGTGCTTAATTGCTCTGAATAAAATGTATTAATTCCAAAAAGAGAAAAACTTAAAATATTCTAAAAGTAGATTTTTAGATCTACTTTTACATTTTTATTTTATGCGCAATATGAGTTACATAGTTTTTCCTCTTAATTTTAGGGTGAAATGTGACGTGAACATTTCTTGACAGATTTTGTGAGATTTACCTCAATATAGCACTTGGGGTATGTGTGTGTGTGTGTGTGTGTGAGACAGAGAAAGAGAGAGTATGTGTGCTGTAGGTCCCTATAAGCTTATACGTGTGAAAGTGCTTATGTTCTTCCTTGATCCGCACAGCTGTCAGGAGAGCCACAGCAAGAGAAGAGATTGTCCATCCATCTTTATCCAGACACACCCTCTACTCCCTGCCCCTCTTTCATCCGTCTTTATTGACAGTCAGATCACAGCTTCTTCCTTCACTTGTGTGTTTTCGAACACTCCCCTCCTGTCCCTCTCTTCTTATCAACTGTTAGGTGTTGAGCTCTTTTTCATTCTCTCTCTGTACACCCTCAGAATGGCCTCACACACAAAGGTGAACTGGCACTGAAAAACAAACATGCACAGAGCACAAGTAATGTCGGCATATCCAATAAAATCAATCTAAGATATTAAACCACTTGATCCAGTGGACGAATATTTAAAAGCCATTTTAGCCATACATGGTGTGATGCTACATCCAAACCACCATGACTGATCTCATTTGACCCTTTCACATAGTTAATGTGAAAATGGCTGCCCTCTTTATATGTCATTTTTTGGGTTTCTCCTGCATAGACAGACAAGTTTTGTTAAATGTGCATCTTTCCAACCCTTTTAATGAGTGTGTGACTCCTTTGAGCTAAGTGTAAAGGGTCACTGCTGTTGTAATTCATCTGAAGATATGTTCTAACTGAATACGTAATTAAAGGTGAAGTATGTATTTTCTGCATCACATCAAAAGAAACTGCAAAGTGTTTTTTTTTTTTTAACCAGCCCAGCTGGGCTGAACAGAGTAGCATCGGCTCAACCAATCTGTACGAGTTTGAGGCAAAACAATCGGTTTATCTATGGAGAGAATGTTTTAACTTCTGAAACTCTGTTTGGTAGTGCCAAATGACATCTTTAACTTGTGCGTATTGTCTGTGTGTGTGTTTGTACCGATGTCTGAACCAGCATGGCCCTCTGTTCTCTCATCAGGGTAATGATCTCTAGGGCATACACTGGCTTTTCCTTCTCCATCAGTGTCATGGCTGTCTCCATGGTGATCAACACACCCGTCCGCCCGATGCCAGCACTGCAGAAAAACATTCTCTTGGTAAAATGAGCACCTGATAACATCTGTGTGTCTTGTGTGCTGGAAGTCCCCTCACCTGCAGTGGACCATGAGAGGCACAGACTCCTCTCTCATACTTCTCATTGACTGGACAAAATCCAGGAAGTCTGAGGAATCTTCTGGTACCCCATGATCTGGCCAGGCGACATACTGCAAATGAGTGATCGAGCGCTGCTGTCCTGACTGTAAAAAAAAAAACAAAAAAAAAAGAGGGTGAGGCTGAGTGCAAGAGAATGCTTGAATGAGTACGTATAAAAGCAGACAAGTCTAAGCATGCCTGTGTTTTGCCTTATGGAGAAGGATATTTATAGGAAATATTATTAGAATGGAAGCACTACATGTTTTTATATAATCAGTGTAACATCAATTACTGGCATATGAGCACAAAAAGTTTGTATGCATGCATTTTCACATCAGTTTCTGCCTTTATAAATCCAGAATGTTCCTCACTTTTGACGTAACAATGAAATTCATGGAATTTAGGATCAAGTCAGATAGTACATGGGTTTTATAAACTAGGCCCAGGTTGCTGTCATTCTTTAAAACATTTTCAACTCCATATTACCTAAATACAATGACATTTCGAATTGCCTCTCCGTTCTATCATGATCTTATAAGTGGGTGCAAGAAGAAGAAGTGATCTTTAGGTGAGTCACAGTCTGAAGGCCAAAGTGGAAAAAATAATTCATTTATTGTGACAAATCGGGCAGAAAGGAATAATTGGTTCGCAGGCTGTGTGGTATGAACACTCACACACTGGCATTTTTCCTGTACCCCCCAATCATCCTTTTCCTCTCTCCTTTTCTTTATTTTTTCATCTGAGACACACACACACCCTATATAGACGACGAACGTGTGATGTAACCTCCGTCTGCTGTCCGTGCTGAGATTAACTCCCACCAACAGAGACAACAGATGGGTCTCCTTTCTCCAGCAATGATAGATTGTTTGTGAGTGTGTGAGCATGTACTGTATGTGGATGTACATGTATGCGCACGGTCCCGTGCTCTCGACCACAGCGGTACGTGACCCGTTTGCCATATTTACCATCGCACACAAATGCTCCCACATGTTAATGCTCTCTCACACACAAGAAGCTTTCACATTAACATGCCTAAAGCCAAAATTCTGTTTTAAATTAAACATTAAACTCCAGCATAATGGGACTGACAGAGCATGAGTAATTACAAACATTTACATAAGAAACAGAATTTTGCCAAAAATAAGACTAGAATCATGAACTGAGGGACCAAAATGGCTCTTGAGCATCTTGACCATGCATACAGCTGTGCATAATTTCATAAAACCTTTTTTTTTTTTTAGATTAAAAAGCCCCCATGAAATAGTAAGAATAGTATAATATTGCAAATTCAAATGTTCTATGAATCAAATGTTCTTACTATTTACTTGTATACATATGCTATATTCATACTATTTCGTATTTACTTTTTACTTGTATACTCTATTTCCGCCATATCTAATATAAGAATAGTTAGTATTAGAATAGTTCATCTATTTACTCATATAGCTATATAATAATAGTTTGTACTATTGCTATTTAGTCTTACTTGTCTCCTCATATATACTGCCATATATAGAGAAGCAAAGTTAGTATATACTCTTACTATTTCCTCATAAAGCTACATATACCTATTCAGTATATTAGTATATACTCTATTTATTCTTATTAATTTACTCTTTTTGTTTCTTCCTAGTTCTGCAATATATAGTCGGAAGCCTGGAATACAATACAAGCCATCAAACTGACATAATCAGAAAAGAAATGCCATTCCAGAGCGGAAGTAAATGTTCAGATTTTGATTAAAGATTACCATGACAAACCATTTTTTTCAGTGGATTAACTTGCACGGATTAATTGTTCTCCTCAAGACTAGCAGTGTGCGCTAACAAAATAAATAAAGTCAATTTTGATTTCATTTGATTTCTTTAAATCTGAACATATTTTAAAACACTGGGCATCATAAACTTGCCGACTTTGTAATAGTCACAGAGGGAAAACTGGCCATCATACACTAAACGGCTGAGAATCACACACTACCAGGAATTTTTTTTTAAGATTCATTTTTGCCCTTTTATGCCTTTTTATTTAGATAGGACAGTATCTGTGACAATCACACACTACGCGATATTCTATGAAATCTGTGAACTCAAATCTGCAGACTGGCTCTGACTTTCGGCAACTAGCGACAACTTCTCCAGACTGTAATTCGGGGAAATCAGGGAAACATTGTGTAGTGTATTCCAGCCTTAAGAAAAGTAAAAGTGATATTCTAGTATTTTGTCTCGAATTCATCCATAGATTATGACTAGCATACTGGCACACTGCACATAAGATTTTTCCTTTATAAAGATATAGTATAAAAATAACAATATGCTAGTGTGCTATTCTAAATTCAATTCAGCCATAGTTAGCTGCTAACTTTATAGCATACTACTCAAAAGTATTTCTGCCATATATGGTATAAGAATAGGTAAAGTTACATTCTAGTAGTACTAGTATAGAATTATGCCATGATTTGTGTCTAGCAAACTACTCATGCTCTTTTTCTCTTACAAAGATATATGCTGAATTCGGAACCACGTACAAGCATACTATTCTAACAATTTTTACCACATTGTTTTATGGTAGAAACAGTAAGAGTAGTACATGGTTCTGAATTTAGCAACAGTATAAGACTAACAGTATGCTGGTAGTAGTAATTGTTGTTGAGCCGAATACAGGCTAAGGGATACTAGGAGGAGGAACTTCCTCATTCTACAGAGCATGTGTTTGGACAAAAATCTGTCTAGTGCCGGATGAGTCATCAACATTTTTACTCCCTTTCCCAGAGGAGAAAGACTGTAAAGTTTAAAAGTGCATTTTGTCAACCCATGAGTACACTAAGCCACAAACTCACATTTTAATTGCTATTGTATACCTGTATATATTGTATATATAACTGTATATTCTATGAATGTTATATGCTACTTTAAGTGATTACACAAGCTCTTGTTTATTTCTACTGGACCTCACAGAGGTGGTGTCCGTTTAAAAGTATGTCCGGTGTTACCTGAGTATTTGTGAGTGTTAGTTCTCGAGTAACGTATGCCAGGTTACACTCCTCTGAGTGACAGCACACCTGAAGATACCCATAATCCCTCACTTCAGGAGGATGTGGCCAGTATTGGTGGCACTTGGTCTGTGGAAATTTAAAAGAGATTACGGAGCATAGAAAAAAATACACACATACACAATTGTGCTCCTTCTCTCCCTCCCTCACACACAGAGTTTATTAAATCATCCCTTTGGAAAAGAATGCAGAGCGCTTGGTTACCAAGCAACAGTCAAGCCGAGCCGAAGAATACGGTACTCACAATAAGCTGTCCTTGGGGGACTGGAGGTGTGTGAAGGGTGTTGGATGGGTATCGTCTGATTAGGTGTTCTGTGTGTGTGTGTGTGTGTGTGTGTGTGTGTGTGTTAATAAGAGTTTTTCTGGCGTAAAAGTAGGTTCCTGTCTTGAGTATGTGTGTATAGTGTTCATGTTTATTAATTTTGCAGCACACTGTGTAACTCTTTGTGTAGTTCTAACTGTTTTAATGTGTATATGTTGAAGTACCCGTCCTCTCTCGGTCAGTGTGGTGAGCATGACAATGACACTGACGTTCTGCTCCCACACGCTCCTCCAGAAGTGTGTACAGGTGTGCGGCAGTGGACCCTGAGCTGCTATGTACTGTAAAGCACAACCTGTTGGCTCAGTCTGACAGACACACACACACATTGCTGAGTCATCAGTGTCATCTAGAGCCATAAATTAAAACCATTCACAACTAGAAAAATCAAAAACTGAATAGAAACGAGGCAGACAGGTAGTGATCCATACCTTCACGTGACTGGCATTGACGTAATCATCCCCCTCTTCCTGCAGCACCACTCTGGTGATGTCATCTGAATGAGGAAGAGGGATTTACGGATTATGTGAAAACACCTCCTACGACTAGTTTTAAAGAGCATTACGCCTCATTTCCAGATCGAAAGCTTATACACAAATGAATAAAATGATATGTTTGACCTTACACCGGCCCGTAATCTACTCCAGTATGGTAGCTTAGTTCAATCTTATCATGGTCATCCAGCAACCACTCTCTTCTTGTAAAACACAACCCCCCTGAAAATTAGTTTTGAATTTTCAAATGTTCTATTGAACTTTCTAATGAGCTTTTTGAAGTTTTAATTGTTCTTTGAGCTCTCAACCCAACATAACATACAGTTCTGAATGCTGATTGGTCAATACCAAATAGTGTAACAGCAATACACACAATATCGTCACAGCAATGACAAAGCATATGTTCACCTAAGCTTATATTTGTGACCCTGGACCACAAAACCAGTCATAAGGGATTTTTCAATTTGACAGTCAATTTGAGATTTATACATCATCTGAAACCTGAATAAATAAGCTTGTTAGGAGTTGTTAGGATAGGACAATATTTGGCCGAGATACAACTATTTGAAAATCTGGAATCTGAGGGTGCAAAAAAAATCTAAATATTGAGAAAATTGCCTTTAAAGTTATCCAAATGAAGTTCTTTGCAATGCATATTACTAATCAAAAATTAAGTTTTAATATATTTACAGTAGGAAATTTACAAAATATCTTCATGGAACATGATCTTTACTTAATATCCTAATGATTTTTGGCATAAAAGAAAAATCAATCATTTTGACCCATACATTGTATTTTTGGCTATTGCTACAAATATACCCCAGCGACTTAAGACTGGTTTTGTGGTCCAGGGTCACATTTATGCTTTATCTGAAGTGACTTGCATTACATTCACACTTTATCATGCATTCCCTAGGAATCGAACCAATAACCTTGCCGTTGCTAGTGCTACAGTACCCTACTATCACTTTACAGCACTCATAGAGAACGTCTACTAACCTCAGTGTACAAGTCACGTACTATATTTTCTAGCAGAAGGATGTCTCTTAATAAAATATTTTGAAGTTTTAATGTGTGTCTAGGGCTGGGTTTTGACCCATCCAATGACCTATTCCAATCTCAATTCAGTTTCATTTAGATACATTTTAATAGATCATTTTAAAATCTAAACTTTTAAATGGTGACTGGTCATAAAAACATAATTTTATGATCACTACAGCAAACTGTCAAGACACATTTAGGAACATCAAAACATTTATTGTTTGCATTTCATAGCAAAACAGCATGGCGCCGCAAATGGCAGCAAGGACGCTGAGCTCCGCGATTCTTCTATTGTTTTTGTTTGTTTGTTCTGTTTTTTGTAATTCTTCTTCTATAAGTTTTACCAGAGATTAACTCCTTAACATTAAGCAGTACATCCCAGACAACATTTTTCCGGTTTTTGATTATTCAGACGTTTTGTTGTGTTATTCCTATGTATGTCTGCACTATCATGTATGTCTGCACTATGTTTGTACTTTCTTCTACACTGGAAGCTCCTGTCGTCAAGTCAAATTCCTTGTGTGTGTAAACATACTTGGTAATAAAGCTCTTCTGATTCTGATTCTGATTCTGAACTGACCGACTGTCAATTTTCAGCATAAAATCAATCTTGTAATTTAAGAATCAATATCGATTTGTCAATATTAAGATTGAACACAATCAAAAAAATCAATATCATCATCCCAGCCCTAATAGTAACCATTTGCAAGCAATAACACCATAAGTGTGCTATATTGTGAATATAGGCATAACAGGCTACAATTTATTCAATTTAGCATGTGATAAATTTTTATCAGGAAAAGCAATAAAACTTACATGGTAATACATCTTTGTACCGATTCTTGTCCATATTCTCGGACTGTTTTGCGCAACACATTGACATGCCTTCTTTCTTCCTGTACAACTTCTGTGAGTAGCAAAACACACATACACATGCACGGATGACAATTATCAGCAGTGCACACACATGCCAACTGAGACATGCTGTAAAATATTCACATCCCCCAACCTCAAAGTGCAGAAGCAATGTGCCGGTGACCAATCCCCTCTCCAGACGGGTCATGGACTCCTCTAGCATCTCTCCAGATGGCTGAGCGGACAGTGGGGATATTTCACCCGGAAGGGCGAGACCCTCACCTAACTGTAGTGTGGGTTCGACTCGCAAAGAGACACCTGTAAACAAACGCTGTTTGTGGTTTCTGGATGTACAAGCTAAATGCACAAGACACATCAATGATCAAATTTAACCAATTAATTCCCCTCAAATCATATTTGCACACATGTACATCAACAAAAAGCATACCTTTGCGGCGCACGAGCAATGCAAGTTCCTTGCTGTGTGACTCTCGGCTTGCTTTGATGAACATGACTACCTGCTGATGTGTGTGTTCTGAAATGTCCCGCCCATTTATCAACAGCACCTGATCGCCCTCCATCAGCGGAGGCACACAGTGACTGGCCTGCAACACAGTCAATATTTGTACAAATGCAACCAGAACCCATTCATATTCAAAAGCAGAAAGGATTTGTATGGCTTACCGGAGATGCAGGGTTAACATGAGAGATGGCCAGGGGCATCTTCTGATCCACGCCTCCCTGAATATTAGCCAACAATATTCTGATACATGGTCTCCCACACAAAACTCTATCTGAATACAATTTAAACAATGATGATAAATACATATTGTGAACCGACTCACTTTAACATTGAAGCCAAACTTCCCATCTTGGTCTGGGCTGATCCTCACAAGTAGCAGATCTCCATCAGCTGTCACACTCTGTGTACATATAACCACAAAAATAGACCCTTTAAAGCAGGTAGGACAGGAAGACGATCAGAAAATGGAGGATTCTGAAGTCTAGCTACAAAATAATGACATATTAGCATATATGTAGACATTTTTCACAACAGCAAATAATAAAAACAACAACTGAGTGCTTCAAACGTGACCTCAGAATATTGTTGTTCTTTTGTCAGTAGACAGCTTCATTCTCAGCTGTTTTGCACACTTATAGTACTAGATTCTATTTAATAAAAAAATGTCCTTGTTTCTTCAATGACAGCAGCAGAGTTGCATGAACTCAAGTTTGTGTTCTCCAGCATGATTACACTCTTAAAAATAAAGGTGCTTAAAAGGTTATTCACAGCGATGTCATAGAAGAGACATTTTTGGTTCCACAAAGAATCATTCAGTCAAAGGTTATTTAAAGAACCATCTCTTTCTTACCTTTTTATAATCTGAAGAAAGATCGCCACAAAAAACCTTTTGTGAAACAGAAAGGTTCTTCAGATGTTAAAGGTTCTTTATGGAACCATTTAGACAAAAAAGGTTTTTTTAAGAGTGTAGAGAATTACCCAAAGAGCAACTTGTGCTTCAATGGTAAAAATGTGACCTAGAATTAGCACATCATCATAAAATTTTCATAACTTTTAGTTTTCCGAAATCCAAAAAAAACTTGTAGTCTCAGATTTTGGACCCCACTGTAGTTTTAAAGTTTTTTCATACCCTAGTCTCGTGAGCTGTGAGATAGATTTTCAGTGAATCATCAGCCTGACTGTAGTATCAGTGTACTGCTTGGATTTGTCAGAATGGCAAACACTGGATATTATTTCTGACAGCTGACTGCCCTGATGCTGGACTCGGACATTTGATTTAGGTCCTGTGCCTTTTGTTGCATACAGCGTGTCGCTTTTCTGAAACCCAATCAAGGAAAGGAAAGGAAAGGACGTGACATGTGGCCAAGTATGGTGTCCCATACTTAGAATTTGTGCTCTGCATTTAACCCATCCAAGTGCACACACACAGCAGTGAGTAGTGAACAAACAGGCACACACACATCCTTGAACACACACCCAGAGCAGTGGGCAGCCAATGCTGCAGCGCCCGGGGAGCAGTTGGGGGTTCGGGCTCATCTCATCTCAGTCGTGGGTGAGATGTCGTTTCTTGTCATCTTGACAAAGAAGATGTCGTCATCTCAGTCGTTTAGTGAGTACTAAATATTCACTCCCCCCACCTAAAATCCCTGCCAGACCTGAGACTCGAACACGCGACCTTCGGGTTACAAGTCTGACTCTCTATCCATTAGGCCACGACTGCCCCAATCAATCAGTTTTGGCCACATCACAATTGATAACAGATTTAAATCTGTTCCAGGATGAATCTCCTGACACCTGTCAAGAACATATCTGGGATATTTAGTTAGAATTAAAAAAATTAAGTCCATTTTAGGACCAAAAATTCTATTTAAATTACAAATGTATTTATGTTTGCACCATAATTTATTTTTTATGGCAATTTTTTAAACTTCTCTATGACCTTCCCTACAACTCCTGGAAAAAATAACAACACTTTGCTGCATTTCCGCATAATCTAATATAGTTTTTAACTGCCCCATCCATCAATCACAACCATCCACACTCTGCACTGAAATGAGCCACAGGGAACTTCTTCATTCCAACCACTCATTTTTGATGCAATGATCCTTTGGAAAGATATGCAAAGAAGCTTTGAAGTTCAGAAACTGTTGTGAAACACATTTCCCTTGATCTTGCATCATCAGCTAACATGTACAATAACACTCACCTTATCCCAGATGTGCAAATCATCCTCTTCGGTGACGATATCATCACTATGAGACCAACTACCACTCGTCCGCCCCTCCTCCTGAGTTTTCCTTCAGTGCAATCAGTTTTAATAAGTTACTTTGAGTGTACTGTTGAATACATATGTATGGCTATAAGACTGTGTGCATTTGTATATGTAGAGTAAATTTGCCTGTAAGTATAGAACACATCTTCAGTCTCAGTCACATAGCTAATTTCATTGGTCAGGTTGTCCACAGATGATGGGCGTGGCTTACGGAAGTCATGACGTAAACGAGGACTCCGCCTAAAATGAAAGATATATTCACACTATTATAAACACTTTTACTTATATTAACCTTATAAGACTTAAGACATTGTTTAAAATGTATGTGTGATATATATACAAAAAAATGTATATATACACTACCAATCAAAAGATTTTTAATGTTTTAGAAGTCCCTTATATGCTCACCAAAGCTGCATTTATGTGATTAAAAAAAAATAAAATTATTCCAATTTAAAAGTAACTGTCTTCTATTTTAATAAATTTTAAAATGTAATTAATTATATAATCATCATATTAGAATGATTTCTGAAGGATCATGTGACACTGAAGACTGGAGTAATGATGCTGAAAATTCAGCTTTGCCATCACAGGAATTAATAGTGATTTTAGAAACAGTCAAGTAAGCATTTGATACTCAAGAAAGATTTAATATTAACAGTGTTAATATGAAATCATATTTCATATAAACAGTTATGCTACTTATTATTTCAATAAAATGTTATCCTTTTTTCAGGATTCTTTGATGAAAGGAAAGTTCAAAAACATAATTAATTAAAAACATTTATCTGATACCATTTCTCTTAACATTATAAACTTCTTTTGTACCATTTAAAGAATCCTTGCTAAATAAAAGTATTATTTTTGAAAGTATTTTTTACAAATATTGACCCCAAACTTTTGAATGGTAGTACAAATACATTTCATCGTTTGTTAAAACACATTAAATAGCTCTAATCCATTACTGTAAAGTTAAATGTATTCGAGTGTATTTGAGCACTGTTACCAGTTGGGCGTGTTGGGTGGTGACCGTGAGGGTAGACTCTTTGTCTCTAGTTGTTCCACTGAGTTGGACCTCACCACAGGGTTCAACATTTTCTCACCAATCAGCTTTCGGTACAGTGGGATAGAGCTTTAACAAAAATATATGCAATTAAACTCACACACTCATTTGGTGGAGGCAGCAATGAACTCTAATTAACTCCAGCAATAAAAAACACAGTAATTTCTTAGAATGGCTCCATCATGACTCTGCCTGTGTACCTAAGTTTTGAAGCCGAGTGAGAGGGTTTTCTGTTGTAAAATGTGTGGTGGTCCACGCAGGATTTCCATAGATTTTTACAGGCACGTGAACTTGGCATGGAGAGAGAAACCACATGGTGACCCAGCTCACCCTGTACCACACATATAAATGAGGAAAAAAAACAACATAAAACAACACAAAGAACACAACACAAGTCTCACATAAAGATGTTGATTTTTCAGTATTCAACATCTTTGAAGCATTAAGTGTCTGGCTTTAATATGGTAATTATTTTGCTTTTGTTTTGAAGGACGAGCATGATTAATCATGCATATCTTACATGTTTCCGGCGTAGGTGGACAAAGAACCGTTTTCTTTTGAATGAAATTTTGATGATGTTAATCCTGAAAAAAAAAGCAGCCATTCAAAAAGTAAAAGTACACCAGAATCAAAATAAGAGATACTGTTTCCAGGGCTCTTAATTACACTAATAGCGGTAATTATACTTTTCTACAGTGTATCTCATCCATTGTAATGATAATCACAGCTCTGACAAACAGAGATGTAGCACTGTCAAATGTCATTCATAACAGCTGTAAACATCAATGTAAGATGCTCAAAAAGTGTGTTTTACAAAGAACATACATCAAGCATATGCAATTACAAATAAAGTGAGCAAAAACATTCAAGAAAGAATCTGATTGGCCAAAACTTACCAGGGGAAAAAACTGGAGCAAATTAAATGGCAAAACAAAGCCACGCCCCCAGATGTAATGCCCACCCAGAGGGCGGGGTTGTTAACATCCTATAAATAGGGATTTAAAAAATATAATTAAATAAATTATTCACATAATCCACTTTAAAACAATATTACCAGTTATTCCTTAACATTCTGGAAGAAATTGGAAAAACAGAGGATTTTCAACTTAAATCATTGTAGTACCTGAGCATGATGTAGCTCCACTCCATACAGGTCTAATGTTCTCGCTGTATTCAAATAGCAAAGCTCAGCTTCACTCTGAGACAAACCTCTGAAACACATTCAGACACGTACAATTAATAAATGTGTGTGTGTGTGTGTATGAATGTATGTGCTGACATACTTGTGCTGTGGATGCAGCGACTCTACTTTCAGAAGGAACTCTTGGTCTTGGTCAGGAAGAAAATGGGTCTGACTGAGGTATCCGGCAGGAGTTTCAGGGACATAGTCTCCAAGCTCAGCTGTCAATCAAACAGGAGTATTAGAACGTTACGTTTGAGAAACAGTGATTGTATGTGCTTTGTTCAGTCATCTCCAATTTTATCAGTGCCATTAACCCCAGCTATTTCCTGGAGAAGACTCATGCCCCCTACAAGCACACAGACACATCCTCTGCAATATCAATAATGTTTCTATGGCAGGGCTGCCAATCACAATATGAGAAGGTGTTTTCTCCACAACTTACACTGAACAGAGTAAGAAGCCAGTACCACGGCTGAGCTTAAAGGACACTTTAATCTGCAATAAAAACACACCATGATATTTTGGGATACGATATATAGGGTTGTGACATCAGTTTTTTTTTATTAATATTTGTCAATATTAAATATTTGGTATTTAATTGTCAGGGTGAAAATGTCCATAGTGTATTATAATTCTTATACACAATAGTATGTTTATCAGACCACACACAACCTCACAACCCAAGAGTTATAACTCCCTGAGCTTTAATCTCTAACCAGAATCACCAGTTTTTCAAGGACTGCATAACCAGCATTCTGCATGTATTATAATGATGTGGGATGCTGGTATTTTTACTCAATAAATTAATAAAAACAATACAAAAAAATAAATAAAATAAAATAAATAAATACTATATACAATGCCTCTAAAGTACATTGGTTATATTTTATCATTTAAACAATTTACCTTTTTCAAAATAAATTAATAGTTATCCTTCTTTCATAGTGTAAATTATAATGTTATGATACCTAAATTCAGTTGTAGCATAAAAAAATACTGGTTTTACTTATAAATGGTATACATTTCTAATACCTTTTATTTATCGGTTATTAGCCTGACACGAAAACATTTATTGTGTCATCTGCATCAGTTAGAATTTGATATAACTTTCTCTTAAGACTAGAGTAATTGCTGCTAAAATTCACCTTTACCATCACAGGAATAAATGACCATTTAAAATAGAAAGCAGTTATTTTAAATTGTCAAAATATTTCACAATATTACTGTTTTTACTGCATTGTTATCGAATAATTGCAGCCTTGGTGAGCATAAGATACGTCTTTCAAAACATGAAAAAGCTAACCAACCCAAAACTTTTGAATGGTAGCATGGGTGCAAAACAACAAATATTTACCTCCCCTCACAAATGTCCTTCTTAATTTGCAAGAAATAAAAATGCCTGCAAAACAAAAATAAGGGTCAAAAACCTCTCAATCAATTATAAATAATATATATATATCTATTTCTATCTCATTTGCACATAAACAGGGATATGTACCTGGTCTGCTCGTGCTGGAGGGAGTTTGGATCAGAGATGAAGAACCGCACTCTAAATATTAAAAAGAACGGAGCGGAACCTGAGGGAATAACAGTGGGAGAGAGAGAGCGCAAGGGACACGGTCAGAGGAAAAGGACCTCAAAAAAAAAATAATGTAAGCAACAGAGATTCAGCTCAGTATCATAGTATTTCTAGAAAAAAAGGAAGGAAACTGTGGTTTGGCAATTCCCCAGAAATCTAAAGTAATTTATTAAACCATAATTTAAAGTAAAAAAAGCAGGTAGGCACTGAAGCGTGAGCTCCAATCACCGTCTGTGCCTTATTGCATGCACATCACGTCTGATGACTCAAGTAAGTTGATTATTTAAATCAGCCACCTCCAATTCTCATGAGAAGACAAAATTCTTTGTGCTCCTATGACATAACTCATATTACATGTGCCCGCATGGAATCTGATTCCACACACCTTCTGCAGAAAGCCCTGCAGATTTCCCCAGAATTTCAAACAGCATTCTATATATCCATTCTTTGTGTTTATTATAACTGCATTTTTTTTTTTTTATATTTGTTATAGCTGACCAATATTAAAATGCTATATTATTTTGTTGAAATAAATAAATAAAAATAATTGATTAAAAAAGGAATCATCTTAAATGCTGCAACTTTAAGTGAACATGATGGTAAAGGGCATCAAAAATCAAAACAAAAAAGTGCATGCAAAAATAATGACCTGATTTTAATCTGATTTTCCACCACAAATGTAAAAATAATGTATTGACTTCAGGTGGGCCTTTGTGTGTGTGTAGTTTCTCTCTCACCCTTCAGCTGTTTCTTAAAGGGCTTGTTAGGGTCCAGCCACCTCTGAAATGACAGATTTAGTTTTTTCAGTTCAACTACTGAAACCATCATGTTTCTTAAGACAGGCCATTACTTTTTTCTATTTCTGGGTCATAGCGATAAACACTTGCTCTTTTGCAGCAACACATTCATTTACCGGAGAGCTGGATGTGTCCTCGCTGATCTGCAGGCTGAAGTACTGTTTTTCCACTATGTTGAGGTGTTCGCAAGCCAAGTCGAACAGCAGATGACCAGCATCATGTTTCTGCAAGGCAATAACACATGCTGTCCCATTAGGAATTGTACCAGTTTACCAAACCTATAAAGTGACCATATTCTACAAGGGTTAACATACACGAACATAACAATTGTGAATATTATTACAACTGTGTCCTATTTTAATATATTTTAAAATGGAATTTATTCCTGTGATGACAAAGCTGAATTTTCAGCAGTCATTACTCCACTTTTCAGTGTCACATGATTCTTCAGAAATCATACTAATATTATGATTTGATGATCAAGAAACTTATTATTATCAGTGTTGAAAATGGTTGTGCTGCTTAATAATTTTGTGAAAACGGTGATACATTGTATTCAGGATTAAAAAGAACAAGTTATTTGAAATAGATTTTTTAGATAGAATTGTTTTTGTAATATTGTAAAGGTCCCTTTATGGTCACTTTTGGTCAATTTAATGCTTTCTTGGCTGAATAAAATAATTAATTTCTTTCAAAAAATAATTTAATGATAGCAAATGAGATGTACTCAAACATGCTGAAATGATGATAACATTTATTTAACTATATTCATAATTCAGTTTAAATAATAAAAAGGGACTGCAGATGAAAATTAGCCTGAATGACTAAATCTGGCACATTTACATAGTAGACCTGTTTACTCATGTTAATTAATGTGTATTGTCCCTTTTAAATAAAATAAAAACAAACAAACAAACAAATTAAATTGAGCATTTAAAAACTAATATTACATTTATGGAATTTAATTAGCAGAGAGATAAACTCTTCTATTATCCAGTCAATGTTATCAGTCATGACTGTCAATAATCACGAGTCAATTAACATGAATCAACAGGTTAATAATACCCATTTAATATTTTTCCTATTTCATTTTAACTCACTATACCTTTGTCAAGCAGAGCCCTCAGGCCCACTGCCCTCATTTCTATCATCTAGCATAAGATCCTATTTCCTGTTGACTTCATGACTGTTTCTGCCTGACAAACGTGCCTGTGTGTGCGTGAGGGTGGGTGGCTGTCCTTCAGAATATGAAGCCAAGGTTGCAGCAGTGCAATATGGAACATGAGAAGAGAAGCACCAGTGTAATATCCATCTCCACCCTCGGACTGCCAATAAAGGCAAGCTCATGAACACATGCACATTACTTCTCGCTCTCTAGGGCTTTAACAGTCATATTCGCTTATCCTACAATCCAAAGACATCTGCCTACACTCTTATACTCACACTGACAGTAAAATTTTGGGTTGTGCCATCAGGGAAGAGCACTACACAGAGTAGGCCGGAGCGCGGCATGTGTGTATGTTTGGACAGATCGGCGCGTCCAAGAGCAGTGATCTTGTTTCCAAGCATGCACCATGGGGATGTCATCTCTGAACCCTGTCACATATGCACACCTGCCAAAACAAGGAGTCAGACAGGTTAAACGCAAGCACTTGTTCCAAACGTGAAGGTGACGATGACGAAGATTATGACTACCTGTAATAAAATAACGTGACACATGTGCAGACCTTCTGTACATGCCGTTCCAATGTTATGAAACCAATGTATGCAGTACATTCTCTTACTGTGTGCAACAGACATTTAAAAAACATGTTGTGAATTGCATCCGATGACGAGACCTTAGCAAATCCCTTGTAACTGTAATTATACATCCTGTGCAGAGAACGTTCCACCCCAAATGATGGATGGACAGGTCAGCACAGATACTGTGCCTATGACAAGCTCACCGAAATTAATGAAAATGTTAAAAATAAAAACACACATCTTAAGAAAACATATCCCATATATAGTGATTTTAGAAACAGTCAGCCTGTTTTTAAGATCACACTGATTGTGGGAGGCACTTTAACTTTTCATAACATCAAAATGGTGCTGCATGCTATGAGGTCATCAACATGCAGAATCAAAACCGTCAGTTTATAAGCATTTGGGTTTCATTAACTCTCTCTTACTCATCCATTTCTCTACCTCATAGACACTTACACACTCAGTCACACTCTCTAGGTCTAAACATGTTCTCGCATTGTTTTTCACACTCTTCTTTTCTCCTCCCAGCACAGTCCATGAATGTGGACTATTTTACTACCCAAAGAGACACGAAAGAGCGAGAAAGAGTTTCACTGTTAAGGCTGAGTCAGAGAAACACTTTCTCCTACTTTCTCCTTAAAACCATAGTAATAGAGTGAAATATACTGAAAATGACATTCCTTATTGTTCTACACTGTCAAAGAGTGATCAAATGCAGATGTTACGGGGGAGGTACAACAGTGTTTCAATGTTCATTAATGTTCTGTGGAAAGTGTATTTTATTTTGTATGTTGCATATTTTATGTTATTCTGTCTTGTCACTGTGTTCTATATACATACTTTATATACTTCGGAGCCAAATCTGTGTTTTCATTTGTAAAAACAATACATAAAGCAATGTTTTAATACTATACTAAAAACGCAGTTTTCAGTTTGGTTTGGTCGACATTTATCATTTTGATAATTAGCTGTACGCAGAAACAAAATAAGGTTTCTTTACACAGCCAAGTTAAGGCTGATCTGTGCCTGCTTAAAATTGAGTGTAAACATATGATGCAGCATAAAAGCCTAAATTATGCCCGCTCTGACCCCTAGTATCACAATATACAGTTGTAATTGCTGTGTCAATGCACCTCTGATCAGTATTAAATAGTCTGGGTAAAGACACTTAAATGCCACTTCAGAAGCGCTTCTGTGCCACCTTTGAGGTGTAAATTTGGCATAAGTCCCCATTTAAGGCGTCTTGACATCGCCAAGTTAGGGCTGCTCTGTTCCTGCTCAAAATTCAGCGAAAAGACATAATGCTGCACAAGAGGCAGAAAAATTATGCATGCGCTAACCCACCTCAACCCTAATATCAAAGTATACAGTTGTAATTGCTGTGTAAATGCATTGATGCCACCCCTGAGCAGAAATAAACAGTCTGTATAAAAACACTTGTCACTTCAGAAGCACTTCTGTGCCAGTCAAAGCGTAAATTTGGCATTAGAGAATAAAACATGAGTGTATATACTGTATATACAGTATATTGCTGCTTTTGCAGTATTGTATGCAAAACATTCATGTCAATAAAATACTTTTGTAATTTGAGAAAGAGAAATAGTGAGAGAGGCAGTGAATTTGACACAGACATAAATCTGTTGTCCTATGGAAAAACCATGTTATTTGATACTAACATTATGACAATTCATGTTAAGAGTCTGCAGTTATTTCAAATGAAACAACATTAAATCACTCTTATTTTCAGACCTTACCTTACAGATCCTGATCGCTCTCTGGGACTCTTCTGCAGTTGCAGAAGTTGTATCTCTGAGACTAGGGAAATTATAGTGACCTAACACAGACGTTTAGCAGGTTTTGTTTCACTTTCTGACTAAATAAAACACACTTCAGAAGTCTAAAGTATATATCGTTACTTTCACTCACGTTTGGGAACGGTTTGGCGAGCATTAAAAGTTAATGTTTACCAGTAGCTCAGTTGGAAAGCGCTACACGCTCGAGCTCACTTTTGAGAGACGCGATATTTACGAGGTAGGAAGTGTAATTACTTCAGACCATACTTAAGAACAAAGGCCTTTCCGACTCTACATACGGCAATGTAAAGCAATTGAAACACAATAGCAAGACTGGACATTTCAACACGAGAAACAAGCAGCTCAACATTTCTGTGTGAGACACGGGCTTTTCTGGGTGTGACGTCTTACGTTTCTGACTCAAGTCACGCTGCTCCGCTCGGTCTCCGGTTCTGTCAGATCTCAGAACCGAACTGTCACGAAACCGAACGAACCAACGAACAGCCCTGCACCAACATTTGGGCTCGAATAAATGTTTCGGATTAAACGGAACAACAAGTTTCGGAGCTTATCGCGATATCTCCCAAGAAGAACCATCCAGGACTGAACAGATGTGTTGTTTTTAAAGCCAAATATACGTCATTTGGCATTTTCCTTCTCCAGCCCACAAATCTGGAGTCCAAACGGGACATTTCCCCAGCATAGAAAAGCGTCAGAAAGTTACCTGCTTGAGGTGCTGTCAATGTCTCTGCGACGCTATGGGTGCTTATAGTTCCCGTGATGAGAGAAAACTTTCCATGTTAAGGCGATCATGGTTGCAGGTGTTGGTAAACTTCCGGATTATGTAATTTTTTTCTCCGGTTTCCTTCTGGAGGGCAATCACGGCGTCACTGCGCTCAACACGAGTTCAAGATTGATTGTGAACATGTCGCAAATGTAGTGTTATTATGTTTCCCTTCTTACTGATAGTGTGCTTACAACACGTTTCACACATTTCATGATGTGCATGCGATTGTCAACCCACGTATGGACACTTCTGAGTTTACACGAGCCTCGATTTCTAGGCGTGATTCGTGCTGCGCGTGAACTCTCAGGAATTCCAGCGGGTGTGCGCGCAGTCTCAGGTGCGTGTGCCCGCCGGTTTAGGGCGCTGCCTCCCCCGAGTCAATACAGCACACACGAGTCCAGGAAAACTGCATGCAAGCTGGTCTCCCAGCCTAGGTAGGCTGGTTTTAAATGGTTTTTAGGCTCCCTTCAGCTAGTCAGGGTGGGAGACCAGCTGGCCACCCAGCTAAACACCAGGCTGGGAGACCTGCTAGCAAGGGCGTGTCTACGTGGTGGCCAGGGGTGGCACCGGCCCCCCCTGAAATTTGGCTGGCCACCCCAGGTGCCCCCCCTACCAGATGTCTTGCGATAGGCTTGTTTTTAGTACATTTCTAACTGCATCTGGCAGTGGCGGACCCCTAACCCCCCATTTAAAATGCTCTAGACACGCCCCTGCCTGCTAGACCATAATATGTTCAGAAAACAGGCGGATGACTCTCAGGGTTGTCATGTTGGTATATAGCCAAATGACTCCAAATGTGACCCTGGACCACAAAACCAGTCATAAGTCGCTGGGGTATATTTGTTGCAATAGCCAGCAATACATTGTACGGGTCAAAATTATTGATTTTTCTTTTATGCCAAAAATCATTAGGATATTAAGCAAAGATCATTTTCCATGAATATATTTTGTACATTTCCTACTGTAAATATATCAAAACAACTTTTGATTTGTAATATGCATTGCTAAGAACTTCATTTTGGACAACTTTAAAGGCGATTTTCTCAATATTTTTATTTTTTTGCAGATTTTAGATTTTCAAATAATTGTATCTCAGCCAAATATTGTCCTATCCTAACAAACCATACATCAATGGAAAGCATATTTATTCAGCTGATGTATAAATCTTTTTTTTTTTTTTTTACTGACCCTTATAACTGGTTTTGTGGTCCAGGTTCACAAATGGGAATTAATGGAGCTTTTACTCATGATAAATTAGTTTTTTACAAGTTGGACCATAGAAACAAAATTTTAAGGACATTAAGCCACTTTGTTTGCACTTGATTCTGGTCTTGCAACAAGACAAGCAGCTTAGATTTAAAAAATATACAATGACGTTATTGAGGGTCTTGTGCAGTGTAGCTCAATATGACCACTTAAACGAGACACCTCATGTGGCTGTGATCAGGCATTGAGTTGATTTGGGATGTGCCACAGCTACAGTGTGATATCTTATTAGTTCTGACAAATGTGTGTGGGTGTCCACCAGATCACTCATAATTTGTTTCTAGATTGTTAACTGTGTCTCCCAATGAGAAACCATTAGGTAATTTGACAAAGATACATGGATCTGTGCATGTGTATTTGTGTGTCCTAGTGTCATCTTTCTGATTCGGAAACTAATCAGGGCTGACTGTCCCTTAACCTTCTTCTTCCCAAATATAGATTTCTCTATATCTCCACCCCTCTGTGATGTCAGAGAGATCAGTGAATTTCTTGGAAGGTATAGCCTTAATAAATCATTGGGTGTTGCCCACCTATGTGATATTTTAAAGC
>NW_015540855.1:126684-140534 GCF_001515605.1 Sinocyclocheilus anshuiensis | reverse complement strand
GTACAAGGAAATGAAAGAGTGTCAAACCAATTAAAAATCCCAGTGGATTATTAAAGAAAAACATTTGAAATATTAGGTTGGGTTTTAGGCATGAAACTTGATTATAGACATATTAATGTTATAATTAAATGTATTTTTAATTTATATTATAATTTATCATTTAGGTTTAGGAACTAGAGGAAATAAAGGATCACACACAGACAAAAATCTTGGTCTAAAGGTTGGTACCTTTAGACACTGGGGTGGTACACACAAAATATGAATATTAAAAAAATAAATAATTAATATGTTTATTATATACAAATTATATAAAGTTAAACAATAAATACAGAATAGGCCATAGAAAACAACTGGCCTATCAACTGGAAAAACACTACAGCAGTACTAATTTAATATTAAAATTTTTTTAACGTATTAATCTGCAATGTGTTCATTTATTTAGGTACTCTTAATTGCTCTTATTGCTTTCACTGGGAATATTGGTTTTCAGAATGGTCAGTCATACAGCATTGCAAAATATATTTGACTGCTGAATGCAGTGACTGACGAATCTGAATCAAGAATTAGAGTGTGCTGTAATAAAACATGTTATTTTACTACAACTTCCTTTCAAGAATGAGAGACAACAGTTTCCCCATTTCAAAGGTCAAAAGTTATTTTAAACCGACACTGACATGAACCCTAACTGTAACAGTATGACATAACAGTCTTGACAATCTTCATACATCTCTCTTCACACATATCTTCTCTGATTTTAACTTCCCTCACCCTTTTATCTTTTGTTGTGTAATCTAGTCTAGCGTTAATCCGATATAATCTATCAATTAATCTAGTGTAGGTATCATGCTTTATATTACAGTACGTAAACCAGTCTTTAGTGTTATATAGCCTACCTCAGCATGCATGTGTAACAACCTGTGCTTATCTTCAACTGTTGTTGTCATTGCATTGAGACACTATTAACAGACACTATACTTGTTCAGGTTGCTACATTTTCAGCATTAATGTCAAATGCATAAGCATTGATATTTTGCATATGTGCATTTGGCTGCGGTGACAAGCAGGCATGTCTGTTATGTAACCTGTAAAACCTGTAAAGTTGGCTGATTGAGAGGGTTAACATGCCAACATGGCAATAAGAGAACTTTTAATTTATTAGGAGCCTAGACAGATTGATGAGGGTTCCCCCTTAGGTATCAAAAAGTAGGATATAGTTAGCTATCCAAGAACAGTTATGAAACCCTCCAACCACAGGCCAACCACATTAGTGCGAAAAGGAATGTATGTCCTGTCAGTAATTTTCAGTGAGAAGCTGAGGTTCCTCTCGAGCAACCAATATTGTGCAAAATTAGTGTTCAATACGATATCATTCGAGGTTGCTATGGTTACCTCCTCAAGCACGCGACTTCTTCAGCGTCTATGTAGCACGCTCTAACAACCTTGTACGTTTTGTGGCAACTGAAATGTTGTTTACAACGTTTTATATTTAATTTAGGTTCAATCTTTAAGGAATTCATGGGATCGGAGTCGGACCCAGTATGTTAAAGAGAGAGAGGCGCTGTCCAATTAAGCAAGAGTCTTATGTGTCGAATAACGGGAGTAGTGGCGTCACAGCTGTTGGGAGGAAACACGTGTCCTGCAAAAACTAGTTGGTCACGGTTCCCCTCATGAAGCGGCGCTCAACCAGAACTGACCGGTAAGATAGACTACCGACGGACTCACGAGTCACAGCTGTCAATCGGGTCTGTCCTTCTCGTCGAAAACATGGTGAAAAAGGCTAAAAGTCCCGTCACTTACGCAAAAATGAAGGGAATCGTTTCATATTTTACAGGTAAGCTCAAATACTTGGCTATTCCTCAAACTTTAATAAAAATTGACATCTTGAGATTTTGGGTCAGATATACCACAGAACGTATTTGCCTCAATAAATTAAATGTTTTAATATATAGCCTACTAACACTTCTATCTATCTATCTATCTAATATATAATATATCTATATAATATATATGGAAATTTGATTCTTTTTAAATTTGTAAAGATAAAAAATATATATTTAATTACTATACATATTTGAACACCCTAATAAGGGTTGTTCTGTGTCCACTATATGGAGATATTTCACTAATTAAAAATTATTTTGTTTTATTTTGTCAGCGTTAATTAAGGACAAGAAGCTCCGATCCAGCCACCCTATCTATCGACAGTGAGTTTCGTCCTAGTCATCATTTTCCATTGCATGAGCTAAAAGTGAAGCAGAGCATGGCTCTGTATGTGTTCCAGTACAGAGTTCGGAAGCTTGACTCATTATTTCATTATTTCTGCAAAGATCAGCTGAAAAATCAGGAATGACTTTAGTCCTTTGCACTACGATGTCATTACAGATTGACCACAGTGTGCTTTAAAGACAATGACCTACTTATAACATTCCAAAGTGAAACCAGTAGCCAAGTGCTGTTCCATATAGGTGTTGAATGACTTTGAGGCAGTTTTAGGAGAATACATAGACATAGAACTAAAGCTTAACATTTGTCTAAAGCACTTGCACTTTTCTGATATGGTTTCTTTCATTCCAGGATGGATTTCTTGCGACCTGAGGGAAGTCTTTCTGAAGATGACGGAGCAGCAGCTGTAAGTGAACTTTACAAGTTCATGTCCACTTGTGTGTTCTTGGCCTACATACAGATTAGCAATATCCTACTTTAAGTATTAATAAAGGTCTCCAGTTCTTTCAGAGACATAAGGCCAAGTCAGCTGCGCTGATTTGAGTTGCTGTACTGGTTGACCTACAGTAATCTATAGATGTAACAGGAAGTGGAGTGAACTGTGCTGTGGTTTCATATGTCACTGGAGTAAGCTGCTGACTCGCTCTCTCTCTCCCTGATTTCTCTCCCAGGTTTGTTATAGTAATCCACAATCAGAGGAGCCACAGTCTCGGTAAGCGGGTGCTCAGATATTAAGCTATATGGACATAAACATATACAATTACATATAAATATTTATTTAAATATGATTTTAGGGTATCTGTGGCTGATTTTGACTACTTGAAGGTGATCGGGACAGGAAGCTTTGGCAAGGTATTATGTTTATAGCGTTTCACTCTGCTTTGTATTTCTTTAATGTATGAATATTGTTTGAACCTTTCTTTGATTGTCTGTACTCAGGTGTTCTTGGCCTCACACAGGGAAAATGGCAGATATTACGCAGTCAAAGTTCTACAGAAACACATCATCTTAACAAGGAAGGAGGTGAGTATGACTGTATAAATATGTGAGTATAATTATTTGATTCATAATGTGTCGGTGTGTATTCACTGTGTTGTTTTTTTGTACAGGAAAGAAATGTCATGTGTGAGCACAGAGTGTTGTTAAAGACTCTTAATCATCCATTCCTGGTGAAGCTCCACTTCAGTTTTCAGACTAAAGACAGACTCTATCTAGTGCTGGACTATGCATGTGGAGGAGAGGTATGTTTACTTAGCTACTAAATAGGGACATTCCATAGAATGTATTATTTTTGTTTACTGCTAGTTATAAATACTACAACCTAGCCCTAACCCTAAATGTTATGCATTTTTTTAATTGTGTGTGTGTGTGTGTATATATATATAAGTTATAAATACTACAACCTAGCCCTAACCCTAAATGTTATGCATTTTTTTAATTGTGTGTGTGTGTGTGTGTATATATATTTTTTTTTTTGTCAGATTTAGCTTACTTCTAGGTACACATACACAATCAAGTACAGCACAGCTTTGCATCTGGACTTGTTTATGGTGATAAATTCATATATAGTTTCAAGTCAGATGTCAATAACCGGATTACCCAATCAGAACTTTATAATTGAGCTACAGCTGGTTTTCAGTTTTTATCTCTCTGTCCGAATATACAAGACACAATGTTTAATTGAATATTGAATTGAAAAATCACACATCACCTCTGTTAGAAGAAAAACAACAACAACGAAGCCAATTGTAGTGGACAAACTACAGTCGCATTATCTAGGTCCCGTTAGTCCATCTTTGCAAAACCAGACTGGTACGATTTCAGGACTAAAGCATTTATAGGACATAAGGAATTATTGATTTAGTCCATCTGAAATTGAACTTTTAAAGCAGCTGTTTTCAACCAGGGTCCGCAGGATGACTTTAAATTATTTATGTGTTTGTGGCAAATCCAAATAGTACTGATGTGCATGTATTAATGATTGTCTATGTCATTTTTGCAGCTTTTTTACCATTTGCAGAGAGAAGGAGTGTTTGGAGAGCCCAGAGCCAGATTTTATGCTGCTGAGATGGCCTGTGCTTTAGGATACTTACACTCCCTGAAGATTGTCTATAGGTACCAACATTCTGAAATATCTGTGCCTCTATAATGCAGATAAGCCCATTCTGTGCTTAGTGAGAACAAAATTAACACTAACTTCCAGCAGATTCACAGTAATCCATCTCTCTCTCACATGCTCACAGAGACCTGAAACCAGAAAACATTCTGCTGGATTCTGCAGGTCATGTGGTTCTGACCGACTTTGGCTTGTGTAAGGAAGGAATGAGTGGACGTGGCACCACCAGAACCTTTTGTGGAACACCAGAGTACTTAGCACCTGAGGTTCTCCTGCAGAAGGAGTACGACAGGACTGTGGACTGGTGGGGTTTGGGAGCTGTTCTTCATGAAATGCTCTATGGCCTGGTAAACAAAACCACCAAATGAATGCTCATTTAAATAAATAATACAGGTAGACAGGTGTGTTTTACACCCACTCTCTCATTCCAGCCACCTTTCTACAATGCAGATCGTCTTGAGATGCTCAGAAATATTATTTATCAGCCATTGGTATTAAAACCCGGAGTGTCTAGTGCAGCCAGAGATCTGCTGATGAGACTGCTAAACAGGGACAGGGCCAAGAGACTAGGAGCAAAACGTGACCTGGTAACCCAACAAGCACACACACACATTCACGAACAATCTGAAATTCATTTGTCTTGTGAGTGGCTAAATGTCATTTTGCCCTTATTTGGCTTTTAGACCGAGCTGCAGTCTCATCCATTCTTCTCATCTATTCACTGGGATGAACTTGTTGCAAAGCAAATTCCTCCTCCTTACGTTCCCTTATTGGTGAGTTTTTTTTATTGATGTATTTGTTGTTAAAGGGATTATTCACCTAACAATTAACATTTTTCTGTTTCAAACCAGGGCAAATTTTTTCTTCTGTGGAACACAAAAAAAAATGTTTATTTTTTATTTTTTAAATGTCTTAGGCTTTTTGTCCATACAGTAAAAGTCAATGCTGATTTTCACTGTATGGACAAAGACTTTCTTCAAAATATATATTTCTCTCTCTCTGTTTTATTTTTTAGTCCATACAATGAAAGTCACTGGGGTTCAAACTGCTGACTTTCACTGTATGCTCAAAAACATTCTTCAAAATATCTTCTTTTGTGTTCCACAGAAGAAACAAATGCATACATGTTTGGAACAACGAGAGGTTGAGTAAATGGTGTGGGAGACGAGAGATGATTTCATACAGATAACATGTAAATAATTGATTTGTTTACATGTCTGTATTTCAGTCTGGCCCTGGTGACCTCACAAACATTGACCCTCGGTTTACAGAACTTCCTGTTCCACAGTCGCTAGGAGCATGCGAGGAGTACGGAGCAACCTTTCCTGGCTTCACCTACATCAATGAAAACATTCTCTCACTGACTCGTGGACATGAAGACAGAATTCTGTCAGACCAATAGACATTTTGTCTGAACATGTTTCTAACGATGTTTAACTTAAGCAAACTCTGAAACAGTTCATTTTTATGTTAGCTGGACCAATGCTTTTGCACGAGACTACAAAGTCTCTATCAAATGTGACTGTGTTTTTTAACACTCATGTTATTTAATTCCCTTTTTAACCCTATTTGATAAAAAAAGATATTTGTACTGAAATACAATGATTAGTGGTGCTCTAACAATACTGTGATGAGATGAAGTGAGACTACAGGTTGCATCAGATGTTGGATTGTAAAAGTTGAGATGGAATGAATATTAAATCTCAGTGTTCATGAAATTGTGTATAGTATTCAGATGGCATTGGTTAAATGTTTTTGATGAAATTGTATGATCAGTAAAAGAATGTCCATTTTTGGAGGAATTGTGGAAACAATTAAATTATTTTAAGCAAATGCGGGTTTATGGAGTATCATTATCATTATGGAGTTTAATTATAAATGGTTAATGTCTCAGTTAACATGTTTTAATTAAATTATCAAAAACTTGCATGCTTACAATTCAGAGTTGTGCACAAGCGCTGCAAATTACTGTAAATCGAGACCTGAATCACGAAGTAGAATCTGGGTCACGAAGTAGCACACAGTTGTCATCCACAGACCACTGGAATTTATCATTTGCGACTGCTTTGCGGTGTTTATTGCCATTTTTATCATGTTTTACAATGCTCTGCTGCCTAAATTTGGCTCAAACCTACTTTGAAAACAACGTGCTAACCTCTGGGGGGGAGGGGGGGGGGAGTCACTTTTATACTCACAGCGCCATCTTGTGGCGTCGTCACTGTCTTCCTTTTCGCCACTCTTGCCACAATGCGGCTGTCAAAACATTGTATTTAAACATTATGAACTTCAGTTTACAACTTGACGCGGTGTTATTTTATTAATAAGCTCTGCCTTTCTCTTTTTATTGCATATGACCAGAATATGCCCTTCAAAAGAGATTTGTGGAGAAAAGCTGAACACGTGATTGTTACAGGAAATCAAATCATCACCAATACAATGACTGTAAACTGAAAGGATATTAAAACCCTACTCTTAAAACGGCACGTTTCAGTGAGCACGCACTTTAAAGACTGCATTAAAACGAAACGATCGCAACCCCGTTCGAACGCCACAGACTGGCTGTCTGTTTTTGTTTAAAGTGCGTGGAAAACGCAAAGAGAATCAAAACCATTTTCCTTATCTGTATTATTAAGGCCTTAAATTGTTTTCCAGCAACAAGCACCGATAAAACGAGTATCGCGCACAAGTAAAATCTAGGGTCATGTAAGGACACACTAGGACTAAGTTGCTCTGGTTCTTTGTTACATTAAGAGCATCTGTCACACATATATGTTGCGATGAAGTTTATCAGGGCTGCAGAAGTTGGACAGACACATATTAACCCGCGCATGCGCAATAACGCCGCCATCCAGCTCTAAATAAGAGTTGAGAGAGAAACGAGGTGAGTTGCACGTTTATCAATAAATACAACGTTAATGTCGTCACCCACGCAGTAAACAACGATACGAACACAGAGTGCGTTTATTGTTTAACACTTTTCAACCCTTGCGGCTATTTTCAACGAGGTTTAAAAATCGTAAAGATAAATAGAAGTGACAAGTTTGTGCAGAAGAAATTAAAAGCATGCAATTTGTTATTTCCTCAGGTCTGCGTGCACCTGAGTTGTTATATTCATATACGGATGAATGGCAACTCATTCCAAGTGCCTCGGGAAATGTTTTTCTTTTAGGATAAGCACGTGAAACTGTTGATTTGGTTTATTGTAGGATGCCCTGCTAATGTTACAGCTAGCCGGGGCTATCAGTCGGGCTAACGACATTCCGTGACAAGGGGAAAGTAAGGAGTTTGTTGACGAAGGGGAAAACATTGCGTTTTAATAAAACAAGTTGTACACTTGGCCTTCCCGTGTTGGTTAAAGGTCCGAGCGACGTGAATCAGACCAGAGAACTGTTATAATTTACATAGTTTAAACGTGTCGGCGGCCCTTTGCTATGCTCCGCCATTTTGTGTGTCAGACGAATGCTAGTAATGGGCGCTCGGCGCATTGCACTTTATTTATGCTAAGAATAAATTCCGTCATCACTTGAAATATCCAAACAAACGTTTTTTACTAAAGCAGACGAGCTTTTAGGTGATGTTTCGGAGGCGACGTGACTGCACAGTCTGGGATTTTGATGAAATTTTGATTTAAGATAAACGGCAGGTCAAGAACGTTATTACATTATTGCACGTTGTATACGAATGATAACGTGCTTAAATAACGACTTTATTATTTGAAAACAAATACATCGTGCATGTGTGCGTTTTAACTTGTCATCGCAAGTATCCGCGAGCTTTTAAAGCACAGATTTATCGAGATTCTTTTAAAACAAGGAAAAGCTGAACTTGTTCGTCTAACTTTACTTTTAATTGCTTTCCTCCATTAGTAACCACCAAAGTAGTTTAAATGTGTCAGTGAGAATCTGCATACATAGCTAGCCCATCAAAATTTACATCATAACTATGTAGAAATACATATTTTGGTCCTCGTTAAAGTGCTTGGTGCAATCCGTACTGCGAGCAGCAATCGCTCTCTAGCGGAATTGACTGGAACTGCAAGCGCCGCGCAGCTCTTTCGTAAGTTGCGGGCGTTTTGTCAGCCGCAGTCAAAACACGGTTTTCGAGGCGAAGTCGTCATATTTGAATAATGGAAACAACAGTTTTGTGTTGTTTACTATAATAATGTGTGCTGACCTACCTTATTAAAAACGTCTTAGCGAATTTCATCTACCCTCTTGCCACATGGAAGTGATTATGATTGGGCCTATGAAGATCACTGACCATAGACCGAGTACAATAATCAGTTTTTTACAACTCAAGTCGTTTTTATTAGCAAGCTATGGAAATAAAGCATTTGTATCTTAGTCTCACATTATATTGCATTTAAAGTTTTCTATGCCAGTCGCAGTAGATTTTTTTTTTGGTCCCGAAATGCACTTATGTATGCATTACAGTGCTTTGTTGATTGTCCTCAAGACGTAAAATAATTTAAAACCAGACAAAACAAGCATTAAAGTAAACTGAAACAGCTAAAATGTTTTTCGCATATTTCTACAATATTTCATATTTTCATTCACCCCAACAACTGTTTTTTGTTTTTGTTTGTTTTTGTTTTTTGGAAGAACCAGGATTCCCACAGTCTTGGAAAACCTGAATATATGAGAAAGTCTAATTTAACTTTAAATAATGCCAATGGCATTTTTATAATGGTTGTTGTTGTACATTTTAGTAGTTATGCCAAGCTCTAAAATATCAAGTAAAACATATTTGTAGTTTGATCAAATTTAAGATGCTTACTTCAGTCACCTGTCCATGTCGTAACAGTATATTTTCTCTTTTGACCTCCATAGATAAAGATGGCAGAGACATCTACGAGTGATGGTCCTGCCGCAGGAGCCGATTTTGACATGATGAGCGCTCTTGATTGGAAGGACGGCATAGCCACTTTGCCAGGAAGTGACATTCGGGTACAAATATTTAATGTATATGATGCATAAAGAGTGGAGTGAGGGACATATTTGACTATTAGGAATGTGCTAATGCAAAAAAAAACAATTTCTGGTCTGTTTTTAGTTTCGGATGACTGAATTTGGCACCCTGGAGATCGTCACAGAGGTGGAGCCCAAAGTTAAAGAGGCAGAGCTTACAGGCCCACAGCCTCAAACTACAGGCACCAGCAACACTCATTCTTCTGAGCAAAACAAAACATTAAATCAGACTGCAAAGCCCCAGTCAAATACAGAGCATCAGACAAATGCAGTGGGTGAGTACCTGTAACTCGCACATATTCCTACCAAATCGAGGAATTATTTGCCCTTTTAATTCGTTTTTGGGAGCTCAGTATCTCTTTGCTTTCTTTCAGTTTCCACTGAGCCCCACAGGCAGGCAGAGAGCAACAACGCTGTGGAAAGCCCTAGTGTGAGTACAGTGCCCAATGCGATTGTTCCCATGACTGAGGCGACTGCAAACTGCAGGTCATGTGGTCACTCTGGTTCACGCGAATCCTTTCTACAAGGCAAATATTGCAGCGCTCCTTGTGTACAGCCCACCAGTGGCAGGTACATGTTTTTGGCATTCGCTGAGCTCTGCTAGTTGCACTGTTTATAGTGTATTAAGTCTTTGTGTGTATGTGTGCAGGTCAACCCCAGCTGAGGCTGTCGAAGGGGAACGTTTAGGTAAACGTGTGAGAAAGAAGAAGAAGATGTTTATGGAATCTGGAGATGAAGAGGAGGACAACATAGAGGAGGAAGAGGTAATACACACACACACATCCACCTCAAACAAAGGAGATCAAATTCAGTATTAATGAGATGTACTAAAGTGGAATTTACTGTATTGCTCAATGGCAATTTTTTTTTCTCAGGAGAAGGTTAGATCCTCAAAGGGGAGACGAGCAGCTAAAGTTGCTAGATTAGGTTGGTAATATTCATTTATCTCTCACATACTGTACATGCAGAAACACAAACTCTAGTTAAAAACACTAATTATTTAATAACGCTGTTAAATGTAATTTCAGAATAAATATCCACACTGTACATTATGATGTTGTGATAGCATTTAAACAACTGAGTTTTTGAGTTTTTAGTCTTTTATTTTACTTAGACAAAACAGTAAAGAATTGTAATATTGGCCATTTATCTGTTATCAGCCATAACATGAATATAATTTTCGGTTGGCCAAATACTTTTTTTTATTTTTCTATTGCTGCATCTCAACTTGTATGGGTAGATTTTGTTTTGTATATTTTCACTCGGTTTCAAATTGTCCTTTATCCTGTGTATTATCAATTGTAATGATTTTTCCATGTATGATCACTTAAATACTTTCCTAAGTCATATAACTTGCCTCTATTTGATGTAGGGCTGCACAATTAATCGAATTTCTAATCGCAATTACAATTACGGATGCCACAATTACGTAATCATTCAAAGCGGCAATTAATCGTTCAAAGTCCACTTATGTTATTCTGCATGCTTAAGATGCTTTTTGTTTCTTGCTACATGTTATCTTAAGGGTTTTTCCATCGTTTTAATTTTTAAATTAATTATATTATAATACCATGCATATTTTTACCTTTTTATTTAAAGAGAAACCAATCCAATGTATAGTTGACACTTGAGGCTAAGTTAATACTATAGAAAAGCAATATAAGTTTTCCAGATAGTGTTTTCAGCTTGTTTATTTTCATATAAAAATATGGCATGCAGTTGCTTCAAACAAAGGTGTAAACATCATTAATTTAATCGTAAATTAATAATCGCAATTACAATTTCAAAGGAATAATCGACAATTATGATTTTTGTCATAATCGTGCAGCCCTAATTTGATGCTGTGTTCATAGTGACTGCACCTCTGGTAAAGAAGAAAACCTGGAGTTGGTCAGCTTATCTAGAGGAGGAGAGAGCCATTACTGCTCCCTTGAAACTTTTTAAGGAGGTGAGATACACAGCATATATAGCTTGTGTGTCTGTTCACAGTTATATAGGTAACATGGAATGCTTAGGGTCCTGATTAGGATGGTTAGTTTGATGTCAATCCGTTTTTGTCTTTAGAAACAAATAAGTGTTACTTGAACAAAAACAGCTCTGCATCTGGATGGAATTTTACGCAAATTCTGTGAAATTGCGTAATTTTCTGTTTGTCTGTGTTTGCAATACAGCACCAGTCGTTTCCTCAAAGCAGGAATGGATTTAAAGTTGGCATGAAGTTAGAGGGATTGGACCCCAGTCACCCTGCTTTCTTCTGCGTTTTGACTGTTGCAGAGGTAACCAGAGTCAAAAGTTCCTGTGATTTTATTTGATATGTGATTTTTAAAGAAAATATATAGATAGCTGTGCTTATTGTAAAATGTGTATTTGGACATATTTGCCTTCTGTTCCAGGTGCAAGGCTACAGGATTCGGCTTCACTTTGATGGCTACCCTGAGTGCTATGACTTCTGGGTAAATGCTGACTCATGGGATGTGAAGCCGCCAGGCTGGTGTGAGAAAACGGGTCTCAAGCTATTGCTGCCAAAAGGTGCTTAATGCTGGTTGTCTGTTGTCAAGGATGCAACATGCAAAGCAGCTCTTGTGCAGAGCTCTATGTTTGTTCTCTGTAACATATTAGATGTGTTTTATAGTGTTTTATATTCGGAATGGTGTGATTACAAAATGGTCTACTAGTTTTTATTCTGAAATTGAACATAGATGTAATAGTATTGTAATTGACACGATCATTGATTATAAATAATAAATACCACAAAATATAATTAAATAAATTAATCGAAATATAATAAAAATGTAATTTACTAACTGTAAAATATATAATGAAATTATAATTTATTTTATTTGTTTAAAAAATGGTTACGTTAGCATATTTTTCATGTTGTTTTATAACATTTGGAATGGACAAAACTGCAGGGTTTTTAGACACTCTTAGGGGCTATTCACACAGATCATGTATTTGCTTTGAAACATGCGTGATGCGGGCAGTGGAACGGGGGAAAAAACGCAGGGTCTTGAGATGTGCTGTATTTTTGGAATGCCTTGTTATGCTCAAGATGCTACAAAAGTAGCGAGATGCGAGCTCAACAGTCAAACGTGTGTTTACAAGGAAAACAATTGAAAAGTAGCACAGTGGAATGGAAAAATGTTGCATATGCCATTGCACATGCTGCTAGAATATTCAGTTTATTTAAAAAAACTGTAAAATGGGTTGCATATGCTGTTTTTGTAATATTTGTGTGTTTGCTTACAGGCTGCAAAGATGGAGAGTTTAACTGGAACACATATGTAAAGAACTGTAGGGGTCAACTGGCCCCCAAACATCTCTTCAAGAGTCTTAATACAGTATGTCATTTTATATGCACACAATTATAAAGTATTTCTCGTAGATTCTCAGTGTTAGTTTCTGTTCTGAAGATCATGCTGTCTTTTACAACCATGTGTTGTCTGCCATATTTAGTCGGTCACACCGTCAGGATTCCGTGCCGGGATGAAGCTGGAAGCCGTTGACAGGAAGAACCCATCACTCATCTGTGTTGCAACCATTGCTGCTGCTGTCGACAACCGACTCCTCATTCACTTTGACAACTGGGATGATTCGTATGATTATTGGTAAAGATAGTGACTGAGCAGAATTCTCGGAATTGCTCATGATTGTGTAGTAAATTAAGGTAGTAAATGAATTGTGTTTGTTCTCAGGTGTGATGCCAGCAGTCCATACATTCATCCGGTAGGGTACTGTGAGGAGGCCGAGTTAATGCTCACTACACCTGCAGGTGAAACTCTTTTCATGTAATATTCACCCCTGCATCATTTACATTTCTTTCACAAATGATTATGGAATTCTATTTTATATTGTGTGAGAAACAGTAATACTATAAACACAAAAAGTTATTTCCAAAATTAAATGATTAGCAGCTTTTGTTTGACATTGTTCTAAAGTTAAAATAAATAATTGAAATACTATCTAATGAAAATATTTACAATTTATGATGTACCTAACATTTTGTATTCAGTTAAAATTGATTAGTATAACATTTTTTAGACTAATGAGCATGATGACAAGTGGTTTTAAGATTATTTAACGTCTGTTTATTTTTGTGTCTTAGATTATAAGCCTCCCAAGGTTTTTACTTGGGAGAAGTACCTTGAGGAAACTGGAGCCCAGGCTGCACCAGCAAGAGCCTTTAAACAGGTGAGGCTTGATTCACCCCACTGAACCATGAGAGGTGCTGGTTTTTAATTATTTATGTTTTTATTTGAATTGTAAATGACCTTTGATCTTTGGCCATCCAGAGACCACCACATGGCTTCCAAGTTGGGATGAAGCTGGAGGCAGTGGATAAACGTAATGCCATGCTTATTCGTGTAGCCACCATCTCTGATGTAGAAGACCACAGAATCAAGGTTTGATTCAATTGGTTACGTCGCAATGTTGGAAATATTTCTGTTTAAAACCATGAAGGCAAGCCAGTGGATATCACACAAGCAACGTGCAAACTTTTCAGTCAATTCATTATGCAGAAAGTGAAAGTAAAAATGGAATGA
>NW_015540855.1:123123-126443 GCF_001515605.1 Sinocyclocheilus anshuiensis | reverse complement strand
GGAATGGATTTAAAGTTGGCATGAAGTTAGAGGGATTGGACCCCAGTCACCCTGCTTTCTTCTGCGTTTTGACTGTTGCAGAGGTAACCAGAGTCAAAAGTTCCTGTGATTTTATTTGATATGTGATTTTTAAAGAAAATATATAGATAGCTGTGCTTATTGTAAAATGTGTATTTGGACATATTTGCCTTCTGTTCCAGGTGCAAGGCTACAGGATTCGGCTTCACTTTGATGGCTACCCTGAGTGCTATGACTTCTGGGTAAATGCTGACTCATGGGATGTGAAGCCGCCAGGCTGGTGTGAGAAAACGGGTCTCAAGCTATTGCTGCCAAAAGGTGCTTAATGCTGGTTGTCTGTTGTCAAGGATGCAACATGCAAAGCAGCTCTTGTGCAGAGCTCTATGTTTGTTCTCTGTAACATATTAGATGTGTTTTATAGTGTTTTATATTCGGAATGGTGTGATTACAAAATGGTCTACTAGTTTTTATTCTGAAATTGAACATAGATGTAATAGTATTGTAATTGACACGATCATTGATTATAAATAATAAATACCACAAAATATAATTAAATAAATTAATCGAAATATAATAAAAATGTAATTTACTAACTGTAAAATATATAATGAAATTATAATTTATTTTATTTGTTTAAAAAATGGTTACGTTAGCATATTTTTCATGTTGTTTTATAACATTTGGAATGGACAAAACTGCAGGGTTTTTAGACACTCTTAGGGGCTATTCACACAGATCATGTATTTGCTTTGAAACATGCGTGATGCGGGCAGTGGAACGGGGGAAAAAACGCAGGGTCTTGAGATGTGCTGTATTTTTGGAATGCCTTGTTATGCTCAAGATGCTACAAAAGTAGCGAGATGCGAGCTCAACAGTCAAACGTGTGTTTACAAGGAAAACAATTGAAAAGTAGCACAGTGGAATGGAAAAATGTTGCATATGCCATTGCACATGCTGCTAGAATATTCAGTTTATTTAAAAAAACTGTAAAATGGGTTGCATATGCTGTTTTTGTAATATTTGTGTGTTTGCTTACAGGCTGCAAAGATGGAGAGTTTAACTGGAACACATATGTAAAGAACTGTAGGGGTCAACTGGCCCCCAAACATCTCTTCAAGAGTCTTAATACAGTATGTCATTTTATATGCACACAATTATAAAGTATTTCTCGTAGATTCTCAGTGTTAGTTTCTGTTCTGAAGATCATGCTGTCTTTTACAACCATGTGTTGTCTGCCATATTTAGTCGGTCACACCGTCAGGATTCCGTGCCGGGATGAAGCTGGAAGCCGTTGACAGGAAGAACCCATCACTCATCTGTGTTGCAACCATTGCTGCTGCTGTCGACAACCGGCTCCTCATTCACTTTGACAACTGGGATGATTCGTATGATTATTGGTAAAGATAGTGACTGAGCAGAATTCTCGGAATTGCTCATGATTGTGTAGTAAATTAAGGTAGTAAATGAATTGTGTTTGTTCTCAGGTGTGATGCCAGCAGTCCATACATTCATCCGGTAGGGTACTGTGAGGAGGCCGAGTTAATGCTCACTACACCTGCAGGTGAAACTCTTTTCATGTAATATTCACCCCTGCATCATTTACATTTCTTTCACAAATGATTATGGAATTCTATTTTATATTGTGTGAGAAACAGTAATACTATAAACACAAAAAGTTATTTCCAAAATTAAATGATTAGCAGCTTTTGTTTGACATTGTTCTAAAGTTAAAATAAATAATTGAAATACTATCTAATGAAAATATTTACAATTTATGATGTACCTAACATTTTGTATTCAGTTAAAATTGATTAGTATAACATTTTTTAGTATAACATGACAAGTGGTTTTAAGATTATTTAACGTCTGTTTATTTTTGTGTCTTAGATTATAAGCCTCCCAAGGTTTTTACTTGGGAGAAGTACCTTGAGGAAACTGGAGCCCAGGCTGCACCAGCAAGAGCCTTTAAACAGGTGAGGCTTGATTCACCCCACTGAACCATGAGAGGTGCTGGTTTTTAATTATTTATGTTTTTATTTGAATTGTAAATGACCTTTGATCTTTGGCCATCCAGAGACCACCACATGGCTTCCAAGTTGGGATGAAGCTGGAGGCAGTGGATAAACGTAATGCCATGCTTATTCGTGTAGCCACCATCTCTGATGTAGAAGACCACAGAATCAAGGTTTGATTCAATTGGTTACGTCGCAATGTTGGAAATATTTCTGTTTAAAACCATGAAGGCAAGCCAGTGGATATCACACAAGCAACGTGCAAACTTTTCAGTCAATTCATTATGCAGAAAGTGAAAGTAAAAATGGAATGATGGAGCTTTCGACATATGACGCCGCATATTCTCTTAGAGACGACGAGAGACGAATCTACTTAAACAAATGCTGATAACGGTATATTATAGCTAACTGTTTTCATTTATTCCTTTAATATTTCTCTTGTGGCCTGTACATAGTGAAAAAAAAAATGAGAAGAAACGCATTTCATGTTAAACAGCTTGTTTTTGAAAGTCGGTGCTTGAAATAAAAGCTTTTTATTTCATAAATTTTTATTGATGACTGCAGTGTAAATATTTTAATTATAGGACTATAATTCATTGTACGATAGACCTGTTTTAAAAGACCTTTTTAAAACCTTTTAATTGAGGAGTAAATAGCCTAATCTTGTCCTCGCAGCGCGTCAGTTATGTGGTAATTATTGTGGGGCAAATTAATAGTAATTTTAATTTAATAATAAAAGTAACTTAATAATAATAGGGCTAATAAAAATAAGAATGTAACCGGCATTAATTGGAAATGCCAAATCCTCTTAATATTGGCAATAATTTATGTTTTTAATAGGGGTGCTCCGATTGATCGGCTACCGATCACTATCGGTCGATAATCACGTTGGGATGATTGATCGGCGGTTTCTAAAAGGCCGAAAATCTAAAAAAAACGATCTCAAGCTGATGACGCTGCTGTGAGATGTTTGGCACGACATGCAGCGTCACAGTCTCAGTCTCTTGTCAGGCGCGGGTAAAATAATTATAATGCTGAAGGAGAGGTACTCACCTTCATATTTTTTCATTAAATAACTTATAAAGTAATTTGAAAACCTTGTGTGAGACGTAATTTCACAAACAGCGTGAGTGAATCAGCGCACGCACGTGCGCGCTCTCTCTTTCTCTCTCCAAAATACGCAAATGGCTTAAAATCACCACACATCGCGTCCGTCTATAAGCGAGCTGCACAGTTGACACAGGAATTGTCACTTGCACAATCGAGGCAGTGTCACATCGTCACTAAAGT
>NW_015540855.1:122484-122842 GCF_001515605.1 Sinocyclocheilus anshuiensis | reverse complement strand
GTTCACATTACTCCGTTTGCAGTGCATACGTGGTGCGTATTTTTTCCGTGCTCATGTTAACGGATTAAAGCGTTCATTGCACACGGTTGCGGTCCAGCAGTGCCTTCCACGAGCGGTGTGTCTGCAGCAGTGTGGAGATCGTTTCCACACCAAGTCTATTGCTGCGCTGCAAGCAATGAATTAAAGTAACAGCGCATTGTTTGCAGTAAATAAGAATATGGATTGACACGAAAATTTAGTAATTACTCCATAAATGCATATTATTAAAGTCTACTGTGTTTCACAGTCAACACATATGGCTTTTTGCTAGGTTTAAAGGAAAAGAGCACTTTTAGATAAACAAGGCAATAATAGATGG